>NC_092228.1:42168530-42213530 GCF_036320965.1 Panulirus ornatus
CTACCCACCTCTCTACAACCTTCCCCCAACCCACTATCCGGCGCCCACCCCACCCACAACCCACCCAGAGCACCCCCCAACCCACTATCTGGCGCCCACCTAACCCCACAACCCACTACCCGGCGCCCATCCCACCCACAACTCACCCAGAGCACCCCCCAACCCACTATCTGGCGCCCACCTAACCCCACAACCCACTATCCGGCGCCCACCCCACCCACGACCCACCCAGAGCACCCCCCAACCCACTATCAGGCACCCACCTAACCCCACAACCCACTATCCGGCGCCCATCCCACCCACAACCCACCCAGAGCACCCCCCAACCCACTATCTGGCGCCCACCTAACCCCACAACCCACTATCCGGCGCCCATCCCACCCACAACCCATCCAGAGCACCCCCCAACCCACTATCTGGCGCCCACCTAACCCCACAACCCACTATCCGGCGCCCAACCCACCCAGAGCACCCCCCAACCCACTATCTGGCACCCACCTAACCCCACAACCCACTATCCGGCGCCCAACCCACCCACAACCCACCCAGAGCACCCCCCAACCCACTATCTGGCGCCCACCTAACCCCACAACCCACTACCCGGCGCCCATCCCACCCACAACCCACCCAGAGCACCCCCCAACCCACTATCTGGCACCCACCTAACCCCACAACCCACTATCCGGCGCCCAACCCTCCCACAACCCACCCAGAGCACCCCCCAACCCACTATCTGGCACCCACCTAACCCCACAACCCACTACCCGGCGCCCATCCCACCCACAACCCACCCAGAGCACCCCCCAACCCACTATCTGGCACCCACCTAACCCCACAACCCACTATCCGGCGCCCATCCCACCCACAACCCACCCAGAGCACCCCCCAACCCACTATCAGGCACCCACCTAACCCCACAACCCACTATCCGGCGCCCAACCCTCCCACAACCCACCCAGAGCACCCCCCAACCCACTATCTGGCACCCACCTAACCCCACAACCCACTATCCGGCGCCCAACCCACCCACAACCCACCCAGAGCACCCCCCATCCCACTATCTGGCGCCCATCTAACCCCACAACCCACAATCCGGCGCCCACCCCACCCCATCCACAACCCACCCCACCCACAACCCACCCAGAGCCCACCCCCACAGGTAATAAGACCACGAGGATGAACAATAAGTCAAAGGACAATAGAAGGGCGTGCGTGCGTGCGCGCGCGCGCGCACGCACGCCCCCTCCCCCCACACGCGCGCCGCCCCCCACCGTACCCCCCTCCCACACACACACACACACACACACACACACACACGCCACCTTCATTACCACGCCTCTTCGTCAGCCGCGACACCCACGCCTCACCGCGCGTCAGCCCACACGGCGCGCCTGCGCCCTCCCCCCCAGGGGACGGGAGAGAAATGCCAGGAGTTCCCCCCCCCGGGGGGGGGGGTACACCAGCCCACGGGGGGGGGGGGGGCGAGGCGGGAGTATGAAAGCGGGTCCAGCGGCGTGTGTGGCCCCCCCCCCCCCACCACCACGCACTCCTGACGCCCACGCCTCATTACTGACGACACCACCTCACACCTGCAGTGAGGGAGAGAGAGAGAGAGAGAGAGAGAGAGAGAGAGAGAGAGAGAGAGAGAGAGAGAGAGAGAGAGAGAGAGAGATTGCTTTCCCTCACCTCACACCACCACACGACACCCCCCCCCCCCCCAAACAACACACTACACCCTCCCTAGTGTACGTACACAGGCCACGCCACAATGATGTACACTGACTCATTCCTTTTTTTTTGACCTTATGTACGTGTCCTTCAGCATAAGAAAACCATCAGTGTTGGAGGGTATCAGTGTTGGAGGACATCAGTGTTGGAGGGTATCAGTGTTGGAGGGTATCAGTGTAGGAGGACATCAGTGTTGGAGGGTATCAGTGTTGGAGGACATCAGTGTTGTAGGATATCAGTGTTGGAGGACATCAGTGTTGGAGGGTATCAGTGTTGGAGGACATCAGTGTTGTAGGATATCAGTGTTGGAGGACATCAGTGTTGGAGGGTATCAGTGTTGGAGGGTATCAGTGTTGGAGGGTATCAGTGTTGGATGATATCAGTGTTGGAGGATATCAGTGTTGGAGGGTATCAGTGTTGGAGGGTATCAGTGTTGGAGGATATCAGTGTTGGAGGGTATCAGTGTTGGATGATATCAGTGTTGGAGGATATCAGTGTTGGAGGGTATCAGTGTTGGAGGGTATCAGTGTTGGAGGATATCAGTGTTGGAGGGAATCAGTGTTGGAGGGTATCAGTGTTGGAGGATATCAGTGTTGGAGGGTATCAGTGTTGGAGGATATCAGTGTTGGAGGGTATCAGTGAGGAGGACATCAGTGTTGGAGGACATCAGTGTTGGAGGGTATCAGTGTTGGAGGACATCAGTGTTGGAGGGTATCAGTGTTGGAGGGTATCAGTGTTGGAGGGTATCAGTGTTGGAGGACTTCAGTGTCGGAGGGTATCAGTGTTGGAGGGTATCAGTGAGGAGGACATCAGTGTTGGAGGACATCAGTGTTGGAGGGTATCAGTGTTGGAGGACATCAGTGTTGGAGGGTATCAGTGTTAGAGGACATCAGTGTTGGAGGGTATCAGTGTTGGAGGACATCAGTGTTGGAGGGTATCAGTGTTGGAGGATATCAGTGTTGGAGGGTATCAGTGTTGGAGGATATCAGTGTTGGAGGGTATCAGTGTGGAGCACATCAGTGTTGGAGGACATCAGTGTTGGAGGACATCAGTGTTGGAGGGCATCAGTGTTGGAGGACATCAGTGTTGGAGGATATCAGTGTTGGAGGACATCAGTGTTGGAGGACATCAGAGTTGGAGGGCATCAGTGTTGGAGGACATCAGTGTTGGAGGGTATCAGTGTTGGAGGACATCAGTGTTGGAGGGTATTAGTGTTGGAGGACATCAGTGTAGGAGGACATCAGTGTTGGAGGGTATCAGAGTTGGAGGACATCAGTGTTGGAGGACATCAGTGTTGGAGGACATCAGTGTTGGAGGGTATCAGTGTTGGAGGGTATCAGTGTTGGAGGACATCAGTGTTGGAGGGTATCAGTGTTGGAGGACATCAGTGTTGGAGGGTATCAGTGTTGGAGGGTATCAGTGTTGGAGGACATCAGTGTTGGAGGGTATCAGTGTTGGAGGACATCAGTGTTGGAGGGTATCAGTGTTGGAGGACATCAGTGTTGGAGGGTATCAGTGTTGGAGGACATCAGTGTTGGAGGACATCAGTGTTGGAGGGTATCAGTGTAGGAGGACATCAGTGTTGGAGGGTATCAGTGTTGGAGGACATCAGTGTTGGAGGGTATCAGTGTTGGAGGACATCAGTGTTGGAGGGTATGTGTTGGAGGACATCAGTGTTGGAGGACATCAGTGTAGGAGGACATCAGTGTTGGAGGACATCAGTGTTGGAGGACATCAGTGTTGGAGGACATCAGTGTTGGAGGGTATCAGTGTTGGAGGGTATCAGTGTTGGAGGGTATCAGTGTTGGAGGACATCTGTGTTGGAGGGTATCAGTGTTGGAGGACATCAGTGTTGGAGGGTATCAGTGTTGGAGGACATCAGTGTTGGAGGGTATCAGTGTTGGAGGACATCAGTGTTGGAGGGTATCAGTGTTGGAGGACATCAGTGTTGGAGGGTATCGATAGACCTCTGGGGGCAGTGGAGGGGGGGCCTTTAAAGTCCCCCCTCCCCCCACATGGGGGGGCGCGGCGCGCCCCCCAGCATCTAATGTGATTCTCGCCCTTACGCCCATAAGGAGGGGGGAAGGGGGGTGGGGGGGAGGGAGTGTAAGCGGGGGGCAGATAATGACATACAACACCTTCTTCGAAGGATCAAAACGCGGACACACATCGTGTGGTCATGGGCTCTGGCCCCGGTGTGGAGGGAAGGTAGGAGTCTTGTGGAGGGAAGGTAGGGGTTCTTGTGGAGGGAAGGTAGGGGGTCTTGTGGAGGGTGTGGAGGGAGGCTAGGGTCTTTTGGAGGGCGTGGAGGGAAGCTGGGAGTTTGTGGAGGGTGTGGAGGGAAGCTACGGGTCTTGTGGAGGGTGTGGAGGGCTGACGAAGGTGGGTGGAGGGTGTGAACGGGTGTAGAAGGTCGGGTAGAAGACGTGTGGGCGGCGGCGGGGGCGGGTGTAGAAGGTTGGGTGGAAGGGCGTGGCGGCGGGGGCCGAGTGTAGAAGGTCGGGTGTAGAAGGACGTGGGCGGCGCGGGGGGCGGGTGTAGAAGGTCGGGTGGAAGGACGTGGGCGGCGGGGCCGGGTGTAGAAGGTCGGGTGTAGAAGGACGTGGGCGGCGGGGCCGTGTGTAGAAGGTCGGGTGGAAGGACGTGGGCGGCGCGGGGGCGGGTGTGCCTGATGCTGGGGCTGTGAGGGGTGGGATGGGGCGGGGTGGGGTGGGTTGGGGCGGGGTGGGGTGGGGCGGGGTCAACTCTGCGGCCCCGCACAGCCAAGGTTCACTGTCGTGTTCCCTTCCTAGCTGGCTGGATGGTTCTCCCGGTCCTCAGCAGCCCAGGACACAGTCCTCAGCAGCCCAGGACACGCTCCTGTGCAGCCCAGGACACGCTCCTGAGCAGCCCAGGACACGCTACTCAGCAGCCCAGGACACGCTACTCAGCAGCCTAGGACACAGTCCTCAGCAGCCCAGGACACGCTCGTGAGCAGCCCAGGACACGCCCCTGAGCAGCCCAGGACACGCTCGTGAGCAGCCCAGGACACGCTCCTAAGCAGCCCAGGACACGCTCCTGAGCAGCCCAGGACACGCTCCTCAGCAGCCCAGGACACGCTCCTGAGCAGCCCAGGACACGCTCCTGTGCAGCCCAGGACACGGTCCTCAGCATCCCAGGACACGCCCCTGAGCAGCCCAGGACACGCTCCTCAGCAGCCCAGGACACGCTACTCAGCAGCCTAGGACCTGCTCCTCAGCAGCCCAGGACACGCTCCTGTGCAGCCCAGGACACGCTCCTCAGCAGCCCAGGACACGCTCCTGTGCAGCCCAGGACACGCTCCTCAGCAGCCCAGGACACGCTCCTGTGCAGCCCAGGACACGCTCCTCAGCAGCCCAGGACACGCTCCTGTGCAGCCCAGGACACGCTCCTGTGCAGCCCAGGACACAGTCCTCAGCAGCCCAGGACACGCTTCTGTGCAGCCCAGGACACGCTCCTCAGCAGCCCAGGACACGCTCCTGTGCAGCCCAGGACACGCTCCTGTGCAGCCCAGGACACAGTCCTCAGCAGCCCAGGACACGCTCCTGTGCAGCCCAGGACACGCTCCTGTGCAGCCCAGGACACGCTCCTGTGCAGCCCAGGACACAGTCCTCAGCAGCCCAGGACACGCTCCTGTGCAGCCCAGGACACGCTCCTCAGCAGCCCAGGACACGCTCCTGTGCAGCCCAGGACACGCTCCTCAGCAGCCCAGGACACGCTCCTGTGCAGCCCAGGACACGCTCCTGTGCAGCCCAGGACACAGTCCTCAGCAGCCCAGGACACGCTCCTGTGCAGCCCAGGACACGCTCCTCAGCAGCCCAGGACACGCTCCTGTGCAGCCCAGGACACAGTCCTCAGCAGCCCAGGACACGCTCCTGTGCAGCCCAGGACACAGTCCTCAGCAGCCCAGGACACGCTCCTGTGCAGCCCAGGACACGCTCCTGTGCAGCCCAGGACACAGTCCTCAGCAGCCCAGGACACGCTCCTGTGCAGCCCAGGACACGCTCCTGTGCAGCCCAGGACAGGGTCCGCAGACCCCCCCAGGCAAAGGTTTTCAGACCCCCCCAGGCAAAGGTCCTCAGACCCTCCCCCAGGCAAAGGTCTTCAGACCCCCCCAGGCAAAGGTTTTCAGACCCCCCCAGGCAAAGGTCCTCAGACCCTCCCCCAGGCAAAGGTCTTCAGACCCCCCCGGCAAAGGTTTTCAGACCCCCCCAGGCAAAGGTCCTCAGACCCTCCCCCAGGCAAAGGTCTTCAGACCCCCCCAGGCAAAGGTTTTCAGACCCCCCAGGCAAAGGTCTTCAGACCCCCCAGGCAAAGGTTTTCAGACCCCCCAGGCAAAGGTCTTCAGACCCCCCTCAGGCAAAGGTCTTGAGACCCCCCTCAGGCAAAGGTCTTCAGACCCCCCTCAGGCAAAGGTCCTCAGACCCCCCAGGCAAAGGTTTTCAGACCCCCTCAGGCAAAGGTCTTCAGACCCCCCTCAGGCAAAGGTCTTCAGACCCCCCCACCTGGCAAAGGTCTTTAGACCCCCCTCCCCACCTGGCAAAGGCCCTCAGACCCCCCCCCCGGCAAAGGCCCTCCAGACCCCCCTACACACACCATGGGGTCCAAAACTTCTCCCACCTGTCTTCACCCCTCCACACACCCTCCCTCCCTCCCACTGATCCATCTCCATACCTCAGACCTGAAAGGAAAGGGCCCTTGGGGGAGCCATGGGGCGCCCCTAAGGGGCACGGGGCGCCCCTGAGGAGTGTCGTTGGACACTCCACAAGGCTTCGAGTGGGACTCGAGGTCCGGGAGGGGGGGGGGGGGAACACACACACTCACCCTCTCCATCTCCACGAAGTCTTCGTCCAGTTTCGTACCCTCCACGCCTCCGATCTTCTCATTCATGAACTGCAAAGAGAAAAAAATGACAAATAAACATCATGAGACCCTTTAATATACACACTCTACATCTACCGTGTGTGTGTGTATCTACATCTACTGTGTGTGTGTGTCTACCCTGGAGAGGGGAGGGGGGGGGATATATAAACCCCCCCTCCTTGGTCTTCCTCCAACACCCTCCCTTGTGTGCATGTGTGTGTCTGGCCACCTGCTTGTGTGTACGACAGAGATAGAGAGACATAGATAGATAGATGGATGGGTAGATAGATAGATGGGGTGTGTCTGGCCACCTGCTTGTGTGTAAGACAGAGAGAGAGAGACATAGATAGATAGATGGATGGGTAGATAGATAGATGGGGTGTATCTGGCCACCTGCTTGTGTGTACGACAGAGATAGAGAGACATAGATAGATAGATGGATGGATAGATAGATAGATGGGGTGTGTCTGGCCACCTGCTTGTGTGTACGACAGAGATAGAGAGACATAGATAGATAGATGGATGGATAGATAAATAGATGGGGTGTGTCTGGCCACCTGCTTGTGTGTAAGACAGAGATAGAGAGACATAGATAGATAGATGGATAGATACATAGATAGATGGGGTGTGTCTGGCCACCTGCTTGTGTGTAAGACAGAGATAGAGAGACATAGATAGATAGATGGATGGATAGATAGATAGATGGGGTGTGTCTGGTCACCTGCTTGTGTGTAAGACAGAGATAGAGAGACACAGATAGATAGATGGATGGGTAGATAGATAGATGGGGTGTGTCTGGCCACCTGCTTGTGTGTAAGACAGAGAGAGAGAGACATAGATAGATAGATGGATGGGTAGATAGATAGATGGGGTGTGTCTGGCCACCTGCTTGTGTGTACGACAGAGATAGACATAGATAGATAGATGGATAGATAGATAGATAGATGGGGGGTGTGGGTGGGTGGGGGTGGTCCGCTCGTCTCCGGCCACCCCCTCCTTCGCCCAGTGGGGGGGTGGGGGGGAGAGCACAGCTCCCCCCCCCTCCCCAAGCGGTCGTGGATGGGGTGACACGATGTCTGTGTGTGTGTGTCTCCAATGTCTCTCCACGCCCCCACGCGCCCACGCCCACCCCAGGAGAGAGAGAGAGAGAGAGAGAGAGAGAGAGAGAGAGAGAGAGAGAGAGAGAGAGAGAGAGAGTGTCAGCCACTAAAAACTTTGCGACGGCTGAGCGACAACGCAGGGGAAGGTGGGGGGGGGGGGGGGGGGGGGGAGGGGGCCCCCACGCGCGCGCGGGTTACGTGACACACATAAACAAGTGTTCGAAACCCCCCAGGGGGGGAGAGGGGGAGGGGGGGGGGGAGTATTCACGCACAGCGCTTCGTTAGCCCGGGTTCTGTGTGTGTCTGTGTGGGAAGGCCAGGGTTCGAACCCGGGGTCCTTGCAATGACCCAGAGACACACTCTGCCTCGTTAGCCAGGCTGGGAGAGGAGGGGAATAAGGCCCCCTTCCCTCTCCCTCTCCCTCTCCCTTTCCCTCTATGTGCCATAAGGTTGTGATGGAGACATTCCTCCATCACACTAGCAGCCAATGAGAACGAATCCAATGTCATTGGACTGTTTCCACACCCATCCACCAATCAGAACGCAGCGATCGCGCGGCGCGACTGGCCTCGAGACTCAACTACCTAACGACCATCTAGTGATCCTCGAACTACCTCGTCCCTCGTCCGCCAGACCATCAACCTGAATTCGGAAATGGACGGCCCCCATCCCGCACAATTCCAGTTGCAATTCATTCCACCCACGGTGGGCCAAGGCGCTCTCCCTGGGTGTCGCGTTGGCTCCCCCCCCCTCCTCCTCGTCCCCCCCCCGCCCCCCACACCATGCAAACGACCAGATATCTGGTCGACTTCGACCCACACACATGGGGGGGCGCTCTCCTCTCCCCCCCCCCCTTCCCATGGCCCACACGACCCTCTCTTCTCCCCCCCCCTTTAAAAAAGGAGAGACTTGGGACGATCCCCTTACCCATACCCTCGTGGTGTAGCGGCTATAGCCGCATGGGTTCGAATCCTGGTCGTGGGCAGTCGGCCCACAGTCAACTCAGCTGTTCATCCACCCCTAAGGGGGAAGTTGGGGTTTGGTCGATAACATGGATACCTGACTCAGACTAGAATATATATATATATATATATATATATATATATATATATATATATATATATATATATATATATATATATATATATTGGAAAGGATCACAATTTTGCGCGTGATCAAGATATTCCTATGAGTCCACTTCGGGGGAAAATGAAACACGATAAGTTCCCAAGTGCACTTTCGTGTCATAATCACATCATCAGGGGAGACACAAGAGAGAAGAAATATAACAGTCAGTTGATATATCAACACACTGTTATATTTCTCTCTCGTGTCTTCCCTGATGATGTATATATATATATATATATATATATATATATATATATCCAAGGTGGCTCATCCCCAAACCACCATTTTGTCTCGTCTTCCACCTTGCTTTACCCTTCACCTTTGACCTTCATACACACCCCGCCCCCCCACCTCGCCTAACAAAGCGCCCCGGTTACAAATTTGAGAGTCTGCACGTCCCCCCCCCCCCCCAATTCACGGCGCTCACATGCGCGGGGGGAAAGAGAGAGGGAGAGAGAGAGAGAGAGAGAGAGAGAGAGAGAGAGAGAGAGAGAGAGAGAGAGAGAGAGAGACGGGGGTTGGGGTAAGGGGGATTGGGGAGTTGGGGAGTTTTCCAGAATCACCCGGGAGGTGGGGGAAGGGGAAGGGGGGGAGGGGGGGCTGCTGCGCTAACTACCGAACAGCCTGCGCTAACTACCGAACAACCCTGTTGGAGGTGGAGGAGGAGGAGGTGGAGGACCACGACCACGTCGTTTTAACCACCCTCCCCTCCCCCCCCCCCTGGAGGACGAACGTACGACCCCCCACCCCCCTCCTCCCCCCCCCCCCTCTCTTCAGCACGACCAGGTCTGCCGGTCAAGATCAACTAACGATTTTAAAAAAAAGAAAAAAAAAGAAAAAGAAAAAATAAAAGAAATAATCTTGAGAGGGGAGTTCCTCCCCCTCTCTCTCCCCTCCCCCCACACCCCCTCCCCTCCCTTCCCTCCTCCTGCTGACCGATCGAACCTTCGAGAGAGAGAGAGCGTGTGTGCCTGGCCTGACACCACCCCCCCTCCCTCCCTCCACCTCCTACCCTCCCTCCCTCCCTCTAGCCTGGAGCCAGGCCCCCCCCCCCACCCACCCCCTCCCCCCCCTCTCTCATGGAAAGCTGTCTACATCACCAGGAAGTCGTGGTGGTCAATCAATACTCCTTCTCTTTCAAAAGTCTCTCCTTTTTTCTTTTTTTCCATTTGGTGGGTTCCCATACTCCTTCACTTTTCAATGTCTCTCCCTTTTTCCATTTGGTAGATTCCCATACTCCTTCACTTTTAAATGTCTCTCCTTTTTTCCATTTGGTGGGTTCCCATACTCCTTCACTTTTAAATGTCTCTCCCTTTTTCCATTTGGTGGATTCCCATACTCCTTCACTTTTCAATGTCTCTCCCTTTTTCCATTCGGTGGATTCCCCTTCCCCCCTTCCCCCCCTCAAAACCTGTCGCCGCTACCAGCTGGTGTGTGGAAACTACCCCTCAGAGAGAGGAGAGGAGGAGGGGGGAGAGGGGAGGGGGGAGGGGGAGGTTGTAGATCAGACAGACAGAAGGGGGGAAAGGGGGGGAGGGGGAGGAGGGAGGACCCCCCCTCACAATTACACTGTCGCTATAACAGACGAATAAACTCTATTATCCCGCCCACTGGTAATGACACGGGCCATGCCCACTGGTAATGACACGGGCCATGCCACTGGTAATGACACGGGCCATGCCCACTGGTAATGACACGGGCCATGCCCACTGGTAATGACACGGGCCATGCCCACTGGTAATGACACGGGGCCATGCCCACTGGTAATGACACGGGCCATGCCCACTGGTAATGACACGGGCCATGCCACTGGTAATGACACGGGCCATGCCACTGGTAATGACACGGGCCATGCCCACTGGTAATGACACGGGCCATGCCACTGGTAATGACACGGGCCTTGCCACTGGTAATGACACGGGCCATGCCCACTGGTAATGACACGGGCCATGCCCACTGGTAATGACACGGGGCCATGCCCACTGGTAATGACACGGGCCATGCCACTGGTAATGACACGGGCCTTGCCACTGGTAATGACACGGGCCATGCCCACTGGTAATGACACGGGCCATGCCCACTGGTAATGACACGGGGCCATGCCCACTGGTAATGACACGGGCCATGCCCACTGGTAATGACACGGGCCATGCCACTGGTAATGACACGGGCCATGCCACTGGTAATGACACGGGCCTTGCCACTGGTAATGACACGGGCCATGCCCACTGGTAATGACACGGGCCATGCCACTGGTAATGACACGGGCCATGCCCACTGGTAATGACACGGGCAATGCCCACTGGTAATGACACGGGCCATGCCACTGGAAGCCACCATGTCTTCGCAGTGGCCATGTCTTCACATACCACTGGGGAGTGTAGAACTCCATGCAACCTAAACCATGGCATATCTATTACCCCACACACACGATAGATGCACGTGTCACACTGTAGTTTTTATCAATAACACTCTACGAAACTTGAATACATTACCCTGCTGTATTACAGATACAGTAAGTCACCTTAACCCATTAATCCTGTAATTTATCCACGAATTAAAACTTGAATACATTACCCTGCTGTATTATAGATACAGTAAGTCACCTTAACCCATTAATCCTGTAACTTATCCACGAATTAAAACTTGAATACATTACCCTGCTGTATTATAGATACAGTAAGTCACCTTAACCCATTAATCCTGTAATTTATCCACGAATTAAAACTTGAATACATTACCCTGCTGTATTATAGATACAGTAAGTCACCTTAACCCATTAATCCTGTAACTTATCCACGAATTAAAACTTGAATACATTACCCTGCTGTATTATAGATACAGTAAGTCACCTTAACCCATTAATCCTGTAATTTATCCACGAATTAAAACTGTAATTTCTGTAACGAGTTGAGAAACACATTAATTGTAGAACTGTCACATTCTAATGGAGATGTACGAGCACTTAAGAACGTAAATCATGTGTTAAACATACACAAATCTAAACCCTATGGCCACCAGGGAGCAAAATGTAATGGGTTTGTGTTTGTGTTTTGTATCAAACAATTTCCCAAACTACAATTAATAAAATAAAACAAGTTCACTTCCTGGTTAATTGTGTTGGTAGTGTAGGGGGGGGTGGGTCTATTCAGACCACCCAGACACAGACCACCTCCCCCCAGACCCCCCCCTCGGACCATTCTTGTAAACTCCCGTTTCATTCTACACTTCTAATGGCCATTAAATGAATGGTTAGTGCAGTGCGAATTCACTGTATTCCTTTGAGGTCAACTATTAACTGGACGAAGCTGTTATACACTAACGAGTACAGAGAGTGTAATTGCACACGGTTAATTACACACGATTAATTACACACGGTTACTTACACACGGTTATTTACATACGGTTAATTACACACGGTTATTTACACACGGTTAATTATACACGGTTAATTGCACACGGTTAATTACACACGGTTATTTACATACGATTATTTACATACAGTTAATTACACACGTTTAATTACACACGGTTAATTACATACGGTTAATTACACACGGTTATTTACACACGGTTATTTAAATACGGTTATTTACATACGGTTATTTAAATACGGTTATTTACACACGGTTATTTACATACGGTTATTTACATACGGTTAATTACACACGGTTAATTACCAGGGTGTTTCTGAACCTAACTACACACGGTCCAGGTCTATTGTGGAAAAAAAAAGACTTTTGTGTTTTGCGGTGATTTCTGTTGTGGACACGGGGGGGGGAGTGGGGGAGTGGGGGGGGGGGTTGTGTTTCACTGCCGGAGTGACGTGGTCCTGTGTACAGCTGGCGTAAACGGGTGGCCTCCAGGATCACTAACCCGCTACTACCCCATCAGCAGTGACATGGTCTACACAGCTGGCTTAACGGGTGGCCTCCAGCAGGACCACTAACCCACTACTACCCCATCAGCAGTGACATGGTCTACACAGCTGGCTTAAACGGGTGGCCTCCAGCAGGACCACTAACCCACTACTACCCCATCAGCAGTGACATGGTCCGCACAGCTGGCTTAAACGGGTGGCCCCCCAGGACCACTAACCCACTACTACCCCATCAGCAGTGACATGGTCCGCACAGCTGGCTTAAACGGGTGGCCCCCCAGGCCCACTAACCCACTACTACCCCATCAGCAGTGACATGGTCCGCACAGCTGGCTTAAACGGGTGGCCCCCAGGACCACTAACCCACTACTACCCCATCAGCAGTGACATGGTCCACACAGCTGGCTTAAACGGGTGGCCCCCCAGGACCACTAACCCACTACCCCCCAGCAGTGACATGGTCCGCACAGCTGGCTTAACGGAAGGCCCCAGGACCCCCCTCCCCCAGCAGTGACATGGTCCGCACAGCTGGCTTAACGGGTGGCCCCAGGACCCCCCCTCCCCGAGCAGTGACATGGTCCACACAGCTGGTTTAAACCTGTGGCCCCCAGGACCACCACTACCCCCCCAGCAGTGACATGGTCCGCACAGCTGGCTTAACTGGTGGCCCCCAGGACCACTAACCCCCTACCCCATCAGCAGTGACATGGTCCGCACAGCTGGCTTAATGGGTAGCCCCATTACCTACCCCTCCCCCAGCAGTGAAATGGTACGTACAGCTGGCTTACTGGGGGAAGGGGGGACCTCCCCTCCTCCTTCCCCCCCACTCCAAGCAGTGAAATGGTCCACACAGCTGGCTTACTGGGGGAAGGGGAGAAAGGGGGACCTCCCCTCCTTTTTCCCCCCCACTCCAAGCAGTGAAATGGCCCACACAGCTGGCTTACTGGGGGAAGGGGGGAAGGGGGACCTCCCCTCCTCCTTCCCCCCCACAACTCCAAGCAGTGAAATGGTCCACACAGCTGGCTTACTGGGGGAAGGGGAGAAAGGGGGACCTCCCCTCCTTCTTCCCCCCCACTCCAAGCAGTGAAATGGCCCACACAGCTGGCTTACTGGGGGAAGGGGGGAAGGGGGACCTCCCCTCCTCCTTCCCCCCCACAACTCCAAGCAGTGAAATGGTCCACACAGCTGGCTTACTGGGGGAAGGGGAGAAAGGGGGACCTCCCCTCCTTCTTCCCCCCCACTCCAAGCAGTGAAATGGCCCACACAGCTGGCTTACTGGGGGAAGGGGGGGAAGGGGGAAGGGGGGAAAAGGGGGGAGGCGCCACAGCATAAATATCTCACATGTGTTAAAGGTGGCTGACCCATCTCCAAGCCACACACACACACACACACACACCAGCTGCTGCTCCTGCCCGGTCACTCCAACACCTCCAAACTCTTCCCTCCCAAACCTCTCCAAGGAAGAAAAGAAAAGAAA
Organism: Panulirus ornatus; assembly: GCF_036320965.1. Lineage (NCBI taxonomy): Eukaryota > Metazoa > Arthropoda > Malacostraca > Decapoda > Palinuridae > Panulirus > Panulirus ornatus. The sequence continues at coordinate 42,182,725 of NC_092228.1, forward strand.
AAATACTGTTTGGAGGATCAGAGGATGGTCAGGGGGCGGGGGGGGGGGGGGGGGGGGGGGGGGGGGGGGGGGGGGGGGGGGGGGGGGGGTGGAGTGAATGAGGAATGGGGGAAGGGGGGAAGGGGGGAAGGGGGACCTCCCCTCCTTCTTCCCCCCCACTCCAAGCAGTGAAATGGTCCACACAGCTGGTTTAAACCTGTGGCCCCCCAGGACCACTAACCCACTACTACCCCATCAGCAGTGACATGGTCCGCACAGCTGGCTTAAACGGGTGGCCCCCCAGGACCACTAACCCACTACTACCCCATCAGCAGTGACATGGTCCACACAGCTGGTTTAAACCTGTGGCCCCCCAGGACCACTAACCCACTACCCCCCAGCAGTGACATGGTCCGCAACAGCTGGCTTAAACGGGTGGCCCCCCAGGACCACTAACCCACTACTACCCCATCAGCAGTGACATGGTCCACACAGCTGGCTTACTGGGGGAAGGGGAGAAAGGGGGACCTCCCCTCCTCCTTCCCCCCACAACTCCAAGCAGTGAAATGGTCCACACAGCTGGTTTAAACCTGTGGCCCCCCAGGACCACTAACCCACTACTACCCCATCAGCAGTGACATGGTCCACACAGCTGGTTTAAACCTGTGGCCCCCCAGGACCACTAACCCACTACTACCCCATCAGCAGTGACATGGTCCACACAGCTGGTTTAAACCTGTGGCCCCCCAGGACCACTAACCCACTACTACCCCATCAGCAGTGACATGGTCCACACAGCTGGTTTAAACCTGTGGCCCCCCAGGACCACTAACCCACTACTACCCCATCAGCAGTGACATGGTCCACACAGCTGGTTTAAACCTGTGGCCCCCCAGGACCACTAACCCACTACTACCCCATCAGCAGTGACATGGTCCGCACAGCTGGCTTAAACGGGTGGCCCCCCAGGACCACTAACCCACTACTACCCCATCAGCAGTGACATGGTCCACACAGCTGGTTTAAACCTGTGGCCCCCCAGGACCACTAACCCACTACTACCCCATCAGCAGTGACATGGTCCACACAGCTGGTTTAAACCTGTGGCCCCCCAGGACCACTAACCCACTACTACCCCATCAGCAGTGACATGGTCCGCAACAGCTGGCTTAAACGGGTGGCCTCCAGCAGGACCACTAACCCACTACTACCCCATCAGCAGTGACATGGTCCACACAGCTGGTTTAAACCTGTGGCCCCCCAGGACCACTAACCCACTACTACCCCATCAGCAGTGACATGGTCCACACAGCTGGCTTACTGGGGGAAGGGGGGAAGGGGGACCTCCCCTCCTCCTTCCCCCCACAACTCCAAGCAGTGAAATGGCCCACACAGCTGGCTTAAACGGGTGGCCCCCCAGGACCACTAACCCCCTACCCCATCAGCAGTGACATGGTCCACACAGCTGGTTTAAACCTGTGGCCCCCCAGGACCACTAACCCACTACTACCCCATCAGCAGTGACATGGTCCACACAGCTGGTTTAAACCTGTGGCCCCCCAGGACCACTAACCCACTACTACCCCATCAGCAGTGACATGGTCCACACAGCTGGTTTAAACCTGTGGCCCCCCAGGACCACTAACCCACTACTACCCCATCAGCAGTGACATGGTCCGCACAGCTGGCTTAAACGGGTGGCCCCCCAGGACCACTAACCCACTACTACCCCATCAGCAGTGACATGGTCCACACAGCTGGTTTAAACCTGTGGCCCCCCAGGACCACTAACCCACTACTACCCCATCAGCAGTGACATGGTCCACACAGCTGGCTTAAACGGGTGGCCCCCCAGGACCACTAACCCACTACTACCCCATCAGCAGTGACATGGTCCACACAGCTGGCTTACTGGGGGAAGGGGAGAAAGGGGGACCTCCCCTCCTTCTTCCCCCCCACTCCAAGCAGTGAAATGGTCCACACAGCTGGCTTACTGGGGGAAGGGGGGAAGGGGGACCTCCCCTCCTTCTTCCCCCCCACTCCAAGCAGTGAAATGGTCCGCACAGCTGGCTTAAACGGGTGGCCCCCCAGGACCACTAACCCACTACTACCCCATCAGCAGTGACATGGTCTACACAGCTGGCTTAAACGGGTGGCCTCCAGCAGACCACTAACCCACTACTAATAAATACAAAAAAAAAAAAAATAAACTTAATAACTATGACTAAAAACAAAACTAAATAAAAAACTTATTAAAATAGAACCTTCCCATCAAAATCAAACAGTGGACCATGGTCTACACACTTGGCTTAAACGGGTGGCCTCCAGCAGGACCACTAACCCACTACTACCCCATCAGCAGTGACATGGTCCGCACAGCTGGCTTAAACGGGTGGCCCCCCAGGACCACTAACCCACTACTACCCCATCAGCATGAAGGCACACAGTTTTTTACAAGGGGGGGGGGCTCCCTCCCCCCCCCCCCCGCAGTGAACCACACAGCTGGCTTCTTGGGGGAGGGGGAAGCCCCCCTCCCCCCCCCACTCCAAGCGTGAAAGGGCCCACACACTGGCTTACTGGGGAAGGGGGGAAGGGGGGGGGGGGGGAAAGGCGCCACACAAAAATTTTCTCACATTTTAAAGGGCTGACCCATCTCCAAGCCAACACACACACACACACACACCACCACGCTGCTCCTCCCCGGGTCACCCCAAACACCCCCAAAACTCTTCCCCCCAAACCTCTCCAAGGAAGAAAAGAAAAGAAAAAATACTTTTTGGGAGATCAAAGGGATGGCAGGGGGGGGGGGGGGGGGGGATTTAAAGGGAAGGGGGAAGGGGGGAAAAGGGGGGGGGACCCCCATGGACAGGAAGGGGGAGAAAAAGGGGGGAGGTGGGGGGAAAATAAGAAGGGGGTAATGTCAGGGGGGTGATGGGCAGGGGTGGGGAGGTAAAAATTAGGGGGTTGTGATGGGGGGGAAGTTTGGGGGGTGGGGGGTGAAGAGCTGACGTTGGGGCTGACGGAGGGGATAATCTCCCCAGGGGGTGCTGACCCCGGAGGCTTGGCCGGGGAGATATATCGCTGACGCCAACTCCAGCCGGAACAGGAGAGGGGAGATAAGTGGGGCCCGGGTCGGGGAGATAAGCAGTCCCTGGGGGAGATAGACAGTCCCGGGGAGATAAAAGTCCCCGGGGGGAAAAAGGGGCCCCCGGGGGGATAGAGGGCTCCCCGGGGGGAAAAGGGTCCCCCGGGAAAGAAGTTTCCCCGGGGGGGATAGACGTCCCCCGGGGAGATACAGTCCCTGGGGAGATAGACAGTTCCCCGGGGGAGATAACATCCCCCGGGGAGAAACAGTACCCCCCTGGGGAGATAAACAGACCCCCCACGGGGGAATAAGAAGCACCCCACGGGGGAATAAGACAACACCCACGGGGAGAAAAGACAGATCCCCCCTGGGGAAAAGACATATCACCCACTGGGGAGATAAGAAGATCCCCACGGGGGAAATAAGACAGTACACCCACGGGGGAGATAAAACATCCCCCTGGGAATAAGACGATCCCCACTGGGGAGATAAGACAGTATCCCCACTGGGGAGATAAGACAGTATCACCCACTGGGGAGATAAGAGAGCACCCCACGGGGAGATAAGACAGTATCCCCCACTGGGGAGATAAGACAGTATCCCCACTGGGGAGATAAGACAATCCCCACTGGGGAGATAAAAGATCCCCACGGGGGAGATAACATTCCCCCCCACTGGGGGGGAAAGAAGAAGGGAAGAAGAAGAACCAGGGAGTAAACGTTAATGGGGGGGCCGACACTGGGGAAAAAGGGGGGGGTAGGTTAAGGGGGGGGAAAGGGAGACCAACTGGGGTGGGAATTATACCCAGGGGGGAAAAGCAGAACCAGGGGATTAAAGGGCCATGGGGGGGGGGAGGGCCGGGGTCGTTAGGGGGGGGGGGGAGGTTTTGGGTGGGGTGGGGGGGGTGGGGGGTGGTGGGGGGAAGGGGGGGGGAGGGGGGACCGGTGTGTTGGGGTTAGGGGGGCCCCGGGGGTGCCCGGGCGAGGGGCCTGGGGGGCCCCTGGGTCTTTTGGGGGGGGCCCTTTTGGGGGTCTCCCTGTGGTCGGGGGGGACCTGGTGGTCGTCCCTGTGGTCGTTACGGGACTTCGTGGTCGTCAACCCCTCCAACTTAAAACCTCCAAAAATCATCATTTTTTCTCCCCATAAAAATTCACCTACAGGGGGGCCCTTTGCTTGCTCTCCCTCCCTCTCCCTATCTTCCTCTACGTGTGTGCTGGACTCTCTCTCTCTCCCCTCTCCCTCCACGAGGGCCCTCCACGACCCTTCACACAGAGGGGGGGCGCAAACCCCCTTTTGAAAAACCCCCTCCTCCCCCCCCTCCACTGTCCTACAACTGAACCATTCCTGTCCCGGGCCCCCCCAAAGGGGCCACCTCCCCCCCTCCCCCCCCTAGGGGGTGTGGTGGGGACCCCCGGGGGGGGAAGTGTTGGGGAAACGACCTGGGGTTGTGGGTGTTGGGGAAACGACCAGGACTGGTGGAAATTGTGGGGGAGGGGGGGGGACACCGGAACTCCAAATAGGACGGGGGGTTCAAAAACATGGGGCCCACCTCCTCCCCTGGGGGAGTGTTGGAGGAACGACCTGGGGGAGTGTTGGAGGAACGACCAGGAGCGGGGGTGGTGTGGTTTGGGGTTTGGTGTGGGGGTTTGGGACACATGGGAGAGAGGGGTTGGAAAAGGGGGGGGGAAGGAGGGGGGAAGACCTAGGACCGAAAAATGGATGGGGACCCAAACAATAACAGTGGGAAGGGGGAGCAAGGGAATGTTTGTGGGGGTTTGGGAATTTATACGGGGAGAAAAGGGGGGGGATGGAAAAGGGGGGGGAGGAGGAAGGGTAAAGTAGACCAGAAGGAAAGGGGTGAAGAAAAGAGAAGAAAGGAACAAAGAGGGGAAGGGGATGCAAGGGGAAAAGTGTATGTGTGGTTTTAATGGGGGGTAGCACAGTGGGAGAGGAGGGAGATGGAAGAAGAGGAGGAGGAAGGGGTAAGAGCCTAGGACACAGAAGGAATGGAGGAAGACAACAAGAAGGGAAAGGAACAGAAGAGGGAAGGGGCTAGGTTGAAGGGGCCCCCCACCCCTTTCCCAAACCCCCACATAAGGGCGAAATCAAGGGTCGTACTACTACTCCCCCTCAGGACGCGCAAATGCACGTGCTGCGACCACGTGCAGGTAGGGGGGGGGGGGAGGCTTGCACGTGGCCCCGACACGGCTCGCCCCTTCAGCAGCGGGGAGGCGACGTAGGGAAAGGGGCCGCGGCCCTTCCACCCCCAAAGGGCCCAAACCAAAAGACCCTCCGAGAGACATGTTGAACTTTTACCCTAATTAACGAAGGCATTCTTTGGGGGGGGGGGGTCGCTCCCCCTCCCCCCTTCCCCCCCCCCCCGAGAAGCCCCCCCTCCTCAAACCCCCCCCCCCCCCCACCTCAACCCACCACCCCCCCCCACACACGCCCATCCCCCCTCCTTCCTCCCAACATTTCTTGGGGGGGGGGTCCCCCTTTTTCCCCAAAAACAACCCCCCCCAAAAAAGGCCCGCCCCCCCCTCCTCAAAACCCCACCCACACCCCCACCTCAACCCACGCACCCCTCCACACACACACGCCCACTCCTTCCTCCTCCTCCTTCCCCCCCCCCCACCACTGGGAAGGCCTGGACGCGTGACACTGTCAAAAAAAAAGGAAAAAAAAAAAAATAACTTCACTTGGGAAGTGCCAGGTTCACTCCCCTGGGGGCCAGTCCAAGGGGGGCAGGGGGGGCCCGAGGGAGGGGGGGGGAAAAAAAAACCCCTAATAAGGGATTTCCCAGCAAGTCCCTAAATCCCAGGGACACGGGTCCCAGCTGCCGTGTCACACGGTGGGACTTGGGCGCTTGTTGACAATTTCTCTGGAAATAAATTAAGGCAATTTGTCATCTAAACCCCCTTAAACACGACGGAAATATACGACCCTTAACACACGTAATACCCCTTGAACACACGGTATATACTCCCTTAAACACGAGGGTATATACGCCCCTTTGACCACGACGGTTATCGACCCTTGAACACGAGGGTATAACCCCCTTGACACAGGGGATATACGACCCTTAAACACGAGGGTATATACGACCCTTGACCACGACGGTATAAACACCCTTGACACCGTATAACGCCCCTTGACCACGACGTATATACGACCCTTGAGCAAGGGTAATACGACCCTTGAACACGACGGTATATACGACCCTTGAGCACGACGTTTAAACGCCCCTTTAAACACGACGGTATATACGACCCTTGCCCCACGACGGTTTTAACCCCCGACCCTTGAACACGACGGTATATCGCCCCCTTGACCACAGGGTATATACCCCCTTAAAACCACACGGTATAACAACCCTTGAACACGACGGTATAACGACCCTTAAACAGACGTAACACCCTTAAAACACACGGTATATACACCCTTGACCCCCGGGGAAAATTACGCCCCCTTAGCAGAGGGTTATACACCCTTGACACGACGGTTAACGCCCCCTTGACCGACGTATACACCCTTGACCACGACGGTAACAAACCCTTAGCACGAGGTAAATACACCCCTTGAACGACGGTATACGCCCCCTTAACACACGTATTACGACCCTTAACAGGGAATAACCCCCTTTAAAAACCGAGGAAAATACCCCCTTTGACCGAGGGTATAAAACGCCCCCCTTGACACGACGTATAACCCCCTTAAACACGACGGAAATACAAAACCCTTGACCGACGGTATACACCCTTGACACGACGGTAAAAACCCCCTTTAAACACGACGTATACGACCCTTGACACGACGGTTTACCCCCCTTGACCACAGGGTTTTAACGACCCTTGACAGACGGTAAACACCCTTGAAACGACGGTATAACACCCTTGAACACGACGTTATACGCCCCCTTAAACACGACGGTATACGCCCCCTTGAACACGACGGTACACCCTTGAACACGACGGTAATACGACCCCTTGACCACGACGGTAAAAACGCCCCCCTTGACCACACGGAAACGCCCCCCCTTGAGCACGACGGTACACTGTGGCCACACAAAACACCTCGACCTCCCCCAAAGGGGTCGGCTGTCTGCTCAGGGGTCGTACGATTTAAAAACAGCGTTCCGCCGCAGCCAACGACTCTGAAGGGGCTTAGCGACCCTTGAACAACACCTGGGAAACAAACAATAGGGTTCGAACCGCTCCCAATTGAACAGAGTCCCAAAACCCACCTCCCCCTCCTCAAGTGCCCCCCCCAAAACAATTTTCCCTCCAATCATACCAGCGACCAAATACGTCAGCGAATAATCATACCAGCGACCAAATACGTCAGCGAATAATCATACCAGCGACCAAATACGTCAGCGAATAATCATACCAGCGACCAAATACGTCAGCGAATAATCATACCAGCGACCAAATACGTCAGCGAATAATCATACCAGCGACCAAATACGTCAGCGAATAATCATACCAGCGACCAAATACGTCAGCGAATAATCATACCAGCGACCAAATACGTCAGCGAATAATCATACCAGCGACCAAATACGTCAGCGAATAATCATACCAGCGACCAAATACGTCAGCGAATAATCATACCAGCGACCAAATACGTCAGCGAATAATCATACCAGCGACCAAATACGTCAGCGAATAATCATACCAGCGACCAAATACGTCAGCGAATAATCATACCAGCGACCAAATACGTCAGCGAATAATCATACCAGCGACCAAATACGTCAGCGAATAATCATACCAGCGACCAAATACGTCAGCGAATAATCATACCAGCGACCAAATACGTCAGCGAATAATCATACCAGCGACCAAATACGTCAGCGAATAATCATACCAGCGACCAAATACGTCAGCGAATAATCATACCAGCGACCAAATACGTCAGCGAATAATCATACCAGCGACCAAATACGTCAGCGAATAATCATACCAGCGACCAAATACGTCAGCGAATAATCATACCAGCGACCAAATACGTCAGCGAATAATCATACCAGCGACCAAATACGTCAGCGAATAATCATACCAGCGACCAAATACGTCAGCGAATAATCATACCAGCGACCAAATACGTCAGCGAATAATCATACCAGCGACCAAATACGTCAGCGAATAATCATACCAGCGACCAAATACGTCAGCGAATAATCATACCAGCGACCAAATACGTCAGCGAATAATCATACCAGCGACCAAATACGTCAGCGAATAATCATACCAGCGACCAAATACGTCAGCGAATAATCATACCAGCGACCAAATACGTCAGCGAATAATCATACCAGCGACCAAATACGTCAGCGAATAATCATACCAGCGACCAAATACGTCAGCGAATAATCATACCAGCGACCAAATACGTCAGCGAATAATCATACCAGCGACCAAATACGTCAGCGAATAATCATACCAGCGACCAAATACGTCAGCGAATAATCATACCAGCGACCAAATACGTCAGCGAATAATCATACCAGCGACCAAATACGTCAGCGAATAATCATACCAGCGACCAAATACGTCAGCGAATAATCATACCAGCGACCAAATACGTCAGCGAATAATCATACCAGCGACCAAATACGTCAGCGAATAATCATACCAGCGACCAAATACGTCAGCGAATAATCATACCAGCGACCAAATACGTCAGCGAATAATCATACCAGCGACCAAATACGTCAGCGAATAATCATACCAGCGACCAAATACGTCAGCGAATAATCATACCAGCGACCAAATACGTCAGCGAATAATCATACCAGCGACCAAATACGTCAGCGAATAATCATACCAGCGACCAAATACGTCAGCGAATAATCATACCAGCGACCAAATACGTCAGCGAATAATCATACCAGCGACCAAATACGTCAGCGAATAATCATACCAGCGACCAAATACGTCAGCGAATAATCATACCAGCGACCAAATACGTCAGCGAATAATCATACCAGCGACCAAATACGTCAGCGAATAATCATACCAGCGACCAAATACGTCAGCGAATAATCATACCAGCGACCAAATACGTCAGCGAATAATCATACCAGCGACCAAATACGTCAGCGAATAATCATACCAGCGACCAAATACGTCAGCGAATAATCATACCAGCGACCAAATACGTCAGCGAATAATCATACCAGCGACCAAATACGTCAGCGAATAATCATACCAGCGACCAAATACGTCAGCGAATAATCATACCAGCGACCAAATACGTCAGCGAATAATCATACCAGCGACCAAATACGTCAGCGAATAATCATACCAGCGACCAAATACGTCAGCGAATAATCATACCAGCGACCAAATACGTCAGCGAATAATCATACCAGCGACCAAATACGTCAGCGAATAATCATACCAGCGACCAAATACGTCAGCGAATAATCATACCAGCGACCAAATACGTCAGCGAATAATCATACCAGCGACCAAATACGTCAGCGAATAATCATACCAGCGACCAAATACGTCAGCGAATAATCATACCAGCGACCAAATACGTCAGCGAATAATCATACCAGCGACCAAATACGTCAGCGAATAATCATACCAGCGACCAAATACGTCAGCGAATAATCATACCAGCGACCAAATACGTCAGCGAATAATCATACCAGCGACCAAATACGTCAGCGAATAATCATACCAGCGACCAAATACGTCAGCGAATAATCATACCAGCGACCAAATACGTCAGCGAATAATCATACCAGCGACCAAATACGTCAGCGAATAATCATACCAGCGACCAAATACGTCAGCGAATAATCATACCAGCGACCAAATACGTCAGCGAATAATCATACCAGCGACCAAATACGTCAGCGAATAATCATACCAGCGACCAAATACGTCAGCGAATAATCATACCAGCGACCAAATACGTCAGCGAATAATCATACCAGCGACCAAATACGTCAGCGAATAATCATACCAGCGACCAAATACGTCAGCGAATAATCATACCAGCGACCAAATACGTCAGCGAATAATCATACCAGCGACCAAATACGTCAGCGAATAATCATACCAGCGACCAAATACGTCAGCGAATAATCATACCAGCGACCAAATACGTCAGCGAATAATCATACCAGCGACCAAATACGTCAGCGAATAATCATACCAGCGACCAAATACGTCAGCGAATAATCATACCAGCGACCAAATACGTCAGCGAATAATCATACCAGCGACCAAATACGTCAGCGAATAATCATACCAGCGACCAAATACGTCAGCGAATAATCATACCAGCGACCAAATACGTCAGCGAATAATCATACCAGCGACCAAATACGTCAGCGAATAATCATACCAGCGACCAAATACGTCAGCGAATAATCATACCAGCGACCAAATACGTCAGCGAATAATCATACCAGCGACCAAATACGTCAGCGAATAATCATACCAGCGACCAAATACGTCAGCGAATAATCATACCAGCGACCAAATACGTCAGCGAATAATCATACCAGCGACCAAATACGTCAGCGAATAATCATACCAGCGACCAAATACGTCAGCGAATAATCATACCAGCGACCAAATACGTCAGCGAATAATCATACCAGCGACCAAATACGTCAGCGAATAATCATACCAGCGACCAAATACGTCAGCGAATAATCATACCAGCGACCAAATACGTCAGCGAATAATCATACCAGCGACCAAATACGTCAGCGAATAATCATACCAGCGACCAAATACGTCAGCGAATAATCATACCAGCGACCAAATACGTCAGCGAATAATCATACCAGCGACCAAATACGTCAGCGAATAATCATACCAGCGACCAAATACGTCAGCGAATAATCATACCAGCGACCAAATACGTCAGCGAATAATCATACCAGCGACCAAATACGTCAGCGAATAATCATACCAGCGACCAAATACGTCAGCGATTAATCATACCAGCGACCGAATACGTAAACGAATAATCACACCAGCGACCAAATACGTCAGCGAATATATATTATATATTATATATATATATATATATATTATATATATATATTATATATATATATATATTATAAAATATTATTTGCCAACGTATAAATAGAAGTGAATGTCAGATATGTGTGTAGGTGGGTGTATAGACCTTCTCTTATCAGTTCTTATCATCATCATACTTCACCTTATCTCTTATCTGTCATCTTCTCAGACACGGAAGACGCATTACACACTCCACTCACACACACCCCACTCCACTCACACACACCCCACTCCACTCACTTTTCCCCCACACTCCACCCCTCTCCACCAACTCTCCACTCCCCCCCTCCCAACCCCACTCCTCTCACACTCTCCACTCTTCTCACACTCCCCACTCCACTCACACTTTCCACTCTTCTCACACTCTCCACTCCTCTCACACTCTCCACTCCTCTCACACTCCTCACTCATCCAACCCCACCCTCCCCACACTCTCCACTCTCTCAAAATCTCCACCCTCTCACACTCCCCTCACACACCCACTCCTCTCTCCCTCCCCAGTCCCCCCCCCCCGCCCCCGGCGCCGTAAAGTCAAAGGTCAAGTCGTCTGGGTCGTGCGCTGACATTACGACTCGGGGGGGGGGGTCGTTTACCACATGGTCTCTCCCCCTCCCCCCAGACTGTGGGGGGAAGGGGGGCAAGGAATGGGGGAGAGAAGGGGGAAGGAAGGGGGGAGATGAGGGGAAGGGAGGGGGGGAGAAGAGGGGAAGGGGGGGTCGACCTTCCCTGAAAGTCGCACTAATAACCCCTTCTCCCCCCTCCCTTCTCCCCCTCCCTCCCCCACCCCCTTCCCTCCCTCCCTCCCCCACCCCCTCCCTCCCTCCCTCTCCCTCCCCCTCCACCAACCAACACGACGCGTCGCAAAGAGAAAAAAATAAAAAAATTCAGGTAAATTTACATGGGGAAAATTGACACACCCCACACACACACACAACACACACACATAAAACATTGAGCACAGACACACACACACGACAGAACAGACACAGACACAGACCCCACACACACAGGAACAGAATTCCGGAAGACATCTGGCGTTGGTCAACCTGAACAATTTGATGGACACTCACACCTCATGACTCACGCACGCACTCACTCACTCACCAGCAGCCACCATGCACACAGACACACACACACGTCATGCACCAGCCACACCACAGGACACAACAGTCATGCCCAGCCACACAACACAGACACACACACGGGCAAAGCACCAGCACACACACAGAAACCCCACACGTCATGCCCCCAGCCACACACACACCACACACACACACGTCATGCCCCCAGCCCCACACACAGACACACACCGTCATGCACCAGCCACAACAAAACACACACACACGTCATGCCCAGCCCCACACACACACACACACAAGTCATGCAACACCACACCCCACACACACACACACGTCATGCACCTGCCCACCCACCCCCAGACACACACACGTCATGCACCAGAGCCACACACACACACACACTCACGTCATGCACCAGCACACTCACACAGACACACCACGTCCAAGCAAACCAGCCCACACACACACACACACTCATGCACAGCCACACACACACACACACGACACACTGTCATGCACCAGCCACACACACACACACATACGTCATGCAACAGCACAAACACACACACACACACCAGGCACGTCATGCACCAGCCACACACAGACACCCTCACGTCACAGACACACACACACAGTCATGCCACCAGCCACACGACACACACCCACACACGTCATGCAACCAGCCACACACACACAACTCACACAGTCAGGCACCAGCCACACACACACACACACACACACGTCATGCACCAGCCACACACACAAGACACACACACGTCTGACCTGCACCATCACACACACACACACACACACACGGTCCTGCACCAGCCACACACAGCCACAAGGCCTCAAGTCATGCACCAGCCACACACAGCACACACACACACGATCATTGCACCAGCCACACCCACACACACACACACACACACACACGTCATGCACCAGCCACACACACACACACACACACGTCATGCACCAGCCACACACACACACACACACACGTCATGCACCAGCCACACACACACGACACACACACGTCATGCACCAGCCACACACGACACACACACACGTCATGCACCAGCCACACACACACACACACACCACGTCATGCACCAGCCACACACACACACACACACACGTCATGCACCAGCCACAGGGGGACATAAACAGTCATGACTACGTCATGCAGGACACACAAGGCCAACACACTTGCCTTAACAACTTGGGCGAGTTCGGCTTGCGAGTGCGTCCAGCGACATGCGGGGGGGGGGGGGGGGGGAGACCACGCACTCAAAGCCTAACGCACTCAAAAGTAATCCTGTAAACTCAAGTGCGTTCAGCGGGACCAACACGCACTCTAAGGCACTCAAGAGTATACAAGTAAACTCAAGTGCACTCAATCCCTAACGCACTCAAGTGTTGTAAACACCTCAATCCCTAACGCACTCAAGCGTTGTAAACACCTCAATCCCTAACGCACTCAGGCGTTGTAAACATCTCAATCCCTAACGCACTCAAGCGTTGTAAACACCTCAATCCCTAACGCACTCAGGCGTTGTAAACACCTCAATCCCTAACGCACTCAAGTGTTGTAAACACCTCAATCCCTAACGCACTCAAGTGTTGTAAACACCTCAATCCCTAACGCACTCAAGCGTTGTAAACACCTCAATCCCTAACGCACTCAGGCGTTGTAAACATCTCAATCCCTAACGCACTCAAGCGTTGTACACACCTCAATCCCTAACGCACTCAAGTGTTGTAAACACCTCAATCCCTAACGCACTCAAGCGTTGTAAACACCTCAATCCCTAACGCACTCAAGCGTTGTAAACACCTCAATCCCTAACGCACTCAGGCGTTGTAAACACCTCAATCCCTAACGCACTCAGGCGTTGTAAACATCTCAATCCCTAACGCACTCAAGCGTTGTAAACACCTCAATCCCTAACGCACTCAGGCGTTGTAAACACCTCAATCCCTAACGCACTCAAGCGTTGTAAACATCTCAATCCCTAACGCACTCAAGCGTTGTAAACACCTCAATCCCTAACGCACTCAAGCGTTGTAAACACCTCAATCCCTAACGCACTCAAGTGTTGTAAACACCTCAATCCCTAACGCACTCAAGTGTTGTAAACACCTCAATCCCTAACGCACTCAAGCGTTGTAAACACCTCAATCCCTAACGCACTCAGGCGTTGTAAACATCTCAATCCCTAACGCACTCAAGCGTTGTACACACCTCAATCCCTAACGCACTCAAGTGTTGTAAACACCTCAATCCCTAACGCACTCAAGCGTTGTAAACACCTCAATCCCTAACGCACTCAAGCGTTGTAAACACCTCAATCCCTAACGCACTCAAGCGTTGTAAACACCTCAATCCCTAACGCACTCGTGTTGTAAACAGCTCAATCCTTAACGCACTCAGGCGTTGTAAACATCTCAATCCCTAACGCACTTAAGCGTTGTAAACACCTCAATCCCTAACGCACTCGTGTTGTAAACAGCTCAATCCTTAACGCACTCAGGCGTTGTAAACATCTCAATCCCTAACGCACTTAAGCGTTGTAAACACCTCAATCCCTAACGCACTCAAGCGTTGTAAACACCTCAATCCCTAACGCACTCAGGCGTTGTAAACATCTCAATCCCTAACGCACTCAAGCGTTGTAAACACCTCAATCCCTAACGCACTCAGGCGTTGTAAACACCTCAATCCCTAACGCACTCAGGTGTTGTAAACACCTCAATCCCTAACGCACTCAAGCGTTGTAAACACCTCAATCCCTAACGCACTCAAGCGTTGTAAACACCTCAATCCCTAACGCACTCAAGCGTTGTAAACACCTCAATCCCTAACGCACTCAAGTGTTGTAAACACCTCAATCCCTAACGCACTCAAGTGTTGTAAACACCTCAATCCCTAACGCACTCAAGCGTTGTAAACACCTCAATCCCTAACGCACTCAAGCGTTGTAAACACCTCAATCCCTAACGCACTCAAGCGTTGTAAACACCTCAATCCCTAACGCACTCAAGTGTTGTAAACACCTCAATCCCTAACGCACTCAAGTGTTGTAAACACCTCAATCCCTAACGCACTCAAGCGTTGTAAACACCTCAATCCCTAACGCACTCAAGTGTTGTAAACATAAGTGCGTCGAGCACCGAAACCAAAGCACTTGTAATCAATATAAGTGTACACTTATCTCTTTAAGTGGGCAACCATCACCCCATCTTCCCTCCACTGGGGTCAAAAAGTGGGCAACTCCTCCATCCTTTTCCCTCCACTTCGCCACCTTTAGCAACCCTTCCCTTCTCCATCTCATTAGCCCTCATGTCTCACCACTTCTCCATCTCATTAGCCCCTCATGTCTCACCACTTCTCCATCTCATTAGCCCCTCATGTCTCTCCACTTCTCCATCTCATTAGCCCCTCATGTCTCACCACTTCTCCATCTCATTAGCCCTCATGTCTCTCCACTTCTCCATCTCATTAGCCCCTCATGTCTCACCACTTCTCCATCTCATTAGCCCTCATGTCTCTCCACTTCTCCATCTCATTAGCCCCTCATGTCTCACCACTTCTCCATCTCATTAGCCCCTCATGTCACCACTTCTCCATCTCATTAGCCCCTCATGTCTCTCCACTTCTCCATCTCATTAGCCCCTCATGTCTCACCATTTCTCCATCTCATTAGCCCCTCATGTCTCTCCACCTCATTGGCCCCTCATGTCTCTCCACTTCTCCATCTCATTAGCCCCTCATGTCTCACCACTTCTCCATCTCATTAGCCCCTCATGTCTCACCACTTCTCCATCTCATTAGCCCCTCATGTCTCACCACTTCTCCATCTCATTGGCCCCTCATGTCTCTCCACTTCTCCATCTCATTAGCCCCTCATGTCTCTCCACTTCTCCATCTCATTAGCCCCTCATGTCTCTCCACTTCTCCATCTCATTAGCCCCTCATGTCACCACTTCTCCATCTCATTAGCCCCTCATGTCTCTCCACTTCTCCATCTCATTAGCCCCTCATGTCTCTCCACTTCTCCATCTCATTAGCCCCTCATGTCTCTCCACTTCTCCATCTCATTAGCCCCTCATGTCTCTCCACTTCTCCATCTCATTAGCCCCTCATGTCTCTCCACTTCTCCATCTCATTAGCCCCTCATGTCTCCACTTCTCCATCTCATTAGCCCCTCATGTCTCTCCACTTCTCCATCTCATTAGCCCCTCATGTCTCTCCACTTCTCCATCTCATTAGCCCCTCATGTCTCTCCACTTCTCCATCTCATTAGCCCCTCATGTCTCACCACTTCTCCATCTCATTAGCCCCTCATGTCTCTCCACTTCTCCATCTCATTAGCCCCTCATGTCTCTCCACTTCTCCATCTCATTAGCCCCTCATGTCTCTCCACTTCTCCATCTCATTAGCCCCTCATGTCTCTCCACTTCTCCATCTCATTAGCCCCTCATGTCTCTCCACTTCTCCATCTCATTAGCCCCTCATGACCTACCACTCGTGGCCAATCAGCCTTCCCCCCCCCGCCCCCCTTTTCCCTTAAGGGCGTCGTGACCTCTGGCTAACAAGGCACTTTGACCCGTTCGCCCACCCTTAACCTAACACGACCCCCCCCTCCCCTCAAAAGCGCCATTACCTCGTTACGAGGCGGTAACAAGCCGTCGTAAGCCACACACACACACACACACACACACACAAGTTACCCTAACAACCAATTTGACCTTTTCCTCTCCCTCCCTCTATGACCTAACAGCCAATTTGACCTTCCCCCCCCCCCTCTCTCTCTCTCTCTCTCTCTCTCAATCTATCTATCTATCTATCTATCTCGCCCTATGACCTCTGACCCCAGATAAGGCTCTACTGCCACCCCCCCCCAGAGAAACCTGACCTTCGTTAACCACTCGTTCAACATCAAATAAAAAAGGTCATTTCCTCTGACCTTACCAGGCAAAGCTTAAATTAAGCTTTGTCAAGAGTCAACGTATTTGGGGGTTTTCGTAACAACAAGCTTGAAGCTGTTCCCTTAACCACCCCAGCTTAAGCTTAAGATAAGCCCAGCTAAACTGCCTCCTAAAATTCATCCTAAACACGAAATTCAACCTAAGAAAAATATCTCCCCCCCATTAAATAGATCTCCCCATTAAAGATCCCTTCCCCCATTAAATAGATCCCTTCCTCCCATTAAATAGATCCCTTCCCCATTTAATAGATCCCTTCCCCCCATTAAATAGAGCTCTTCCCCCCATTTAATAGATCCCTTCCCCCCATTAAATAGATCCCTTCCTCCCATTAAATAGATCCCTCCCCCCATTAAATAGATCCTTCCCCCCATTAAATAGATCCCTTCCCCCATTAAATAGATCCCTTCCCCCTATTAAATAGATCCCTTCCCCCATTAAATAGATCCCTTCCCCCTATTAAATAGATCCCTTCCCCCTATTAATTAGATCCCTTCCCCAATTAAATAGATCCCTTCCCCCTATTAAATAGATCCTTCCCCCCATTAAATAGATCCCTTCCCAATTAAATAGATCCCTTCCCCCATTAAATAGATCCCTTCCCCCATTTAATAGATCCCTTCCCCCATCTAATAGATCCCTTCCCCCATTAAATAGATCCCTTCCCCCATTAAATAGATCCCTTCCCCTATTAAATAGAGCCCTTCCCATTAAATAGATCCCTTCCCCCATTAAATAGATCCTTCCCCCCATTAAATAGATCCTTCCCCCCATTAAATAGATCCTTCCCCTATTAAATAGATCCCTTCCCCCATTAAATAGATCCCTCCCCCTATTAAACAGAGCCCTTCCCCCATTAAATAGATCCCTTCCCCCATTAAATAGATCCCTTCCCCCATTAAATAGATCCCTTCCCCCTATTAAATAGATCCCTTCCCCCTATTAAATAGATCCCTCCCCCCTTTAAATAGATCCCTTCCCCCTATTAAATAGATCCCTCCCCCTATTAAATAGATCCCTTCCCCCATTAAATAGATCCCTTCCCCCATTAATAGATCCCTTCCCCCAATTAAATAGATCCCTTCCCCCATTAAATAGATCCTTCCCCCCATTAAATAGATCCCTCCCCCCATTAAATAGATCCCTTCCCCCAATTAAATAGATCCCTTCCCCCCATTAAATAGATCCCTTCCCCCCATTCAATAGATCAATCTCTTTATCTACATATATATCTATCGCCAGCCTATCTATTATCGTCATCTCTTGCATGCCTCTCGCCCCCCCCCCCTCACACACGCCCTTTGACGCCGGGGGTGATCATGCATTTCCGATAAGGGCGCGCGCGTGGTGGTGGTGGCGCGGGGCGGGATGGCTGGCTGGCGCGCGCGCGCGGGAGCATTTGCGCTGTTGCCGCTTCCTCCGCCCCGCGCCCCCCGTCGTGTAAATATGCTACCAAGACGCGCAACACTGTATCGAGCGCGCCTAACGCGGGCAGTTGCCAGTTTGCCTCCAGCACGCGCCACACGGCCCTCTGTGTCTCTCTCCCCTCTTTGTGTCTCTCCCCTCTGCTTCTGAGGGGATTTCCCTTCCCCATATGTCCGTCTGTGTATATATATATTGTGTGTGTGTGTGTGTGTGTGTGTGTGTGTGTGTGTGTGTGTGTGTGTATTACGGAAGGGGGGGAGGGGAGGGGAGGTGGTGGAGGAGGAGGCGTGTCTTCCACGCATGCGCTACTGAAGGGGGAAGGGGGGGAGCTACCAGGTGGCCTTCCTAAATGTTTTATCCTCGGACGTGTGGGTTCCGCCTTTGATACTCGTGGGGGGGGGGGGGGGTGTCGCCGCCGCGTGCTGGCACGCGCGCGCGCACGCAGGCAGGCAGGCAGACACGGTGACACACGCCCTCCCCTCCTCTCCCCCCCCGCGCCCTTCACCTTCACCAAGCAACTGGCCAAGTTTTCTGTCGCCTCAAAAGAGAAGAAAAAATAAAGTATATATATATATATATATATATATATATAATATATATATATATATATATATATATATATATATATATAATATATATATATATATATATATATATATATATATATATATATATATATATATATATATATATATATATATATTCACAAAACGCAATGATGACTCCAAATCAAATTAAAGGCAGAGGACTGAAAATTCTCTCTCTCTCTCTCTCTCTCCCCGGAAGACGAGAGAGAGAGAGAGAGAGAGAGAGAGAGAGAGAGAGAGAGAGAGAGAGAGAGAGAGAGAGAGAGTTAAAATGTTTGAAAAGAGGCATTTAATAAAAGAAAAAAAGAAAGAAAAAAATCAACAATTTTCCAATTGGCATGACAGACATCGGGGTGGTCAGGGGGCGGGACGGAGGTGAGAATGGAATGGGGGGAAGAATGATAATTGGAACCGTGTATGTATCTCTCACTGTGGCTCCCGCCCGTCCGGTCACCCATGATCAATGCGTCTGTTCGTGGCAGCGAGACACAGCTCGCACCACACACGGCTCAGCAGAAGGAGGCTCATAAGGTCGACCTCCCAGTTACAAACGTGTGGTACACCCGCACATAGCGTAACTGTCCATCTTCCCCCAGCGCCTGACGCCCCGGGGGAGCCAAGACAGAGCTATACGGTCACTGCATGTCGTCCCAGGACATAGAAAACGGGGTGCACAGATGTCTACAATGCTGCTGTGCTTGACCCCCCCCCCCCCCCCTCCAAGACACTGGTCAAACGCCCACAGCGCTGAGATGAATATCAAAGAAAACGGGTTGCGGGTGGGCGCGCAGTGTGACCTCAGAACGAGAGGGTGTGTATCAAACGGTAACGTGTGTGTATCAAACGGTAACGTGTGTGTATCAAACGGTAACGTGTGTGTATCAAACGGTAACGTGTGTGTATCACACGGAAACGTGTGTGTATCACACGGTAACGTGTGTGTATCACACGGTAACGTGTGTGTATCACACGGTAACGTGTGTGTATCACACGGTAACGTGTATGTATCAAACGGTAACATGCGTGTATCACACGGTAACGTGTGTGTATCACACGGTAATGTGTGTATTAAACAGTTGTGTATTTGATTCTCTCTAACCTTCGTAACCCACTACTGGCTGGGTCAGTGACGCGTTCCCCCTGACCTGAAATGGTGGACCCGAAGGAGGAATGGCTAACATGCAGGTGTGGAAATGGCGATAAAACGAGTATTTGGAGCGAGTGCTTCAGACGCCAGGTGTGGCGAGCGAGAGTGGTGTATCCTGCGACGAAATGGACCTGTGGTATGAGCCCCTCACGGCAGTGGGGTGGGGGGGTTTTACGGTGAAAAGAGAGCAAGTGGTGATAGCCCTGCGGAATACGAGGTGTGGCATTGCGGCGAGAGTGGATTGGGCTGCAGGTGGCTTTCGTGGGGAAAAGGGGGATTACAAAGGTGTTCCGAGGCGACTCAGGCTATTCAATACGTTGGAGTGGCCCAGAGTGAATGGCATGAGGACAAGCGAAAATGCACTCAGTGCCCTTTGAATAAAGGCCAAAAGGGGGAAACTCATGTGAATGCTGGACTGGCAGACCCTTTTTTTTAAAGTGTTAAGTACAACCTTGTGTATGGATGAGTTGTGACTGAGAGTGCTGTGTGACAGTGTTGTACATATTGTATGGAGTCGAGTCTTGGGGCCATGAATGGAAAGGAAAAGGGAAGAGGAAAAGACGTGTTTGAACTGAAATGTCTGAAGACAATGTGGAGAGAAGACGTGTTTGGACTGAAATGTCTTAGGACAATGTGGAGAAAAGACGTGTTTGGACTGAAATGTCTGAAGACAATGTGGAGAAAAGACGTGTTTGAACTGAAATGTCTAAAGACAATGTGGAGAAAAGACGTGTTTGGACTGAAATGTCTGAAGACAATATGGAGTGAGACGGAGTGATAAGGAATGATAGGAGACATGAGCGATAGATGGCACAGTCTGGCTTACACGACCGGCCAAAGCGTGCTGGAAAATGGTTCTAGGATATGGAAAGGATGAGCGAAGAGGGACATTGGGAAAGATCCATGCTCGAACCGTTAGAAGGAAGTGGAATGATGAAGGACAGTGGGCTCAGCCGAGGCAAAGGGAGCGATCAAAGGAAAGCTATAGGCCTAGGTTATGGAGGGCAGGCTTAATGCTTATAAAAACACACACATCATCTAATACGTCTAGAGAGTGGAAATAGATGCCTAAAACGAGTGCAATTTTTTTTTTCTTCATCATCAGCTCATGACGTTAACCTGGCTTAGCGGAGAGGGTGATAAATAGACCGTGACATTGGACACAGCTGAGGTACAACAATACGTAGACGAAAACCCGTAATACAAATAGCCACACACACACACAGACACACACACACAGACACAGGGACACACACACACACACACAGACACACACACAAACACACAGACACACACACAGACACAGACACAAACACACAGACACAGACACACACACAGACACAGACACACAGACACAATGCCAGGAAAATAAAGTCACTTGTTTCGACGAACCGTTTAAAAATAACAACAAACACCTCCCCCCCACCCCATCCCCCCTTCCTCTTCACCCCACCCCCCTCACAACCCCCACCCCCCCCTACACCCACCTAACAACCCCACCCCCCACCCACCCACCTAACAACCCCACCCCACCCACCCACCCACCTGCAGGCACAAAGGACGTGAGAGAGAGAGAGAGAGAGAGAGAGAGAGAGAGAGAGAGAGAGAGAGAGAGAGAGAGAGACAGCAACCCCCCCCCCCACCTGAGTATTATTGCCATGGCAACACTTCAGACGCGACTTATCGTCTATAAATAGAAAATTCCTACAGATCCCACAGGACTTTTGGAATCCTCCCCTTCCCTCCCCCAAATCCCCTTCCCCCCCTTCCCCAAATCCCCTCCACCCTTCCCTAAATCCCATCCCCCCTCCCTCCCCCAACGTGCAAGCCTCCACCACACCTCCACACCCCAACGTGCAAGCCTCCACCACACCTCCACACACCAACGTGCAAGCCTCCACCACACCTCCACACAGCCCCCAACGTGCAATCCTCCACCACACCTCCACACAGCCCCCAACGTGCAATCCTCCACCACACCTCCACACACACCCCAACGTGCAAGCCTCCACCACACCTCCACACACCAACGTGCAAGCCTCCACCACACCTCCACACAGCCCCCCAACGTGCAAGCCTCCACCACACCTCCACACAGCCCCCCAACCTCCAACACACGTTCACTTAAGGGCCTCCCCTCCCCTCCAACACATGTCCAAACGGGGCCTCCCAGGCCTCCAACACGATACGTGTTGGAGGCTTCCCTTCCTCCTCCACATCCTCCACTACTCCCTCTCCAACCGATCTACCCTTCCCTCCCTGTCCATCTAACCACCTATCTACTCCCTCTTCAATCCATCTACCCCTCCCCCCCTCCCTGTCCATCTAGCCACCTATCCCATCCTCACGCGCCCGTCCCTCTCCTGGACGGGAGGCCTGCGAACACCCCCCCCCCCCGTCAGTAGACGGGAAGAGGGGGAAGAAGGGGGGGGGGAGATTAATCTACCTACTCTAACACACACCCCTCCCCTCCCCTCCTCCCCCTTCCCCCTTCCTTTCAAGGGGGAGAGATTAATCTACCTTCTCTAACACACACACCTCCCCTCCCCTCCCCCCCCTTCCTTTCTCTCCCCACCTGATAGACTCCCCCGTCTACCTCCTCCTCCTTCTTCCCCGTGTCTGCCGCTGGCCTGGTTCTCCCAGGTAGCAGCAGCGAGGCGTGAGGAGGAGGAGGAGGAGGAGGAGGAGGAGGAGGAGGAGGAGGAGGAGGAAGAGGAGGAGGAGGAAGAGGAGGAGGAGGAGGAGGAGGAGGAGGAAGAGGAGGAGGAGGAGGAGGACGAGGAGGACGAGGAGGAGGAAGAGGAAGAGGAGGAGGAGGAGGAGGAGGAGGAGGAGGAGGAGGAGGAAGAGGAAGAGGAGGAGGAGGAGGAGGAGGAGGGGGAGGAAGAAAAGGAGGAGGAGGAGCCACAAGGTCGTCCTCCCTCAGGAAAGTGGAGGCGTTGGAGAGGAGAACACTCTCCCTCCCTCCCTCCAACACCCCTCCCTCCTTCCATCCATCCAACACCCCTCCCTCCCTCCCTCCCTCCAACATCCCTCCCTCCCTCACACGCCCTCCGTCTCATAACCACTCCCTCCAGACCTGCTTCTCCTCCACTAGCGACGAGGGAGCAGACCTGCCCTCCAACGCCTGTCGCGCCCTAAGGGCGCCTCTTCTCCCCTCCCTGGCGCTAGGGGGGGCGAGGGGCCCTCCTAGTTACCAAGGGCGGCGCTGTGTCGACACAGGAGCCAAGGGCCCCGACAGGAGCCAAGGGCCCCTCGACAGGAGCCTAGGGCCCGCCCCGACAGGAGCCAAGGGCCCCGACAGGAGCCAAGGGCCCCCGACAGGAGCCAAGGGCCCCGACAGGAACCAAGCGCCCCCGACAGGAACCAAGGGCCCCCGACAGGAGCCAAGGGCCCCCGACAGGATCCAAGGGCCCGCCCCGACAGGATGGGGTCTCTCGAAGTCTTGGAAATGATCGAACTTCGCCCAGGCCCTCCTGCCGGAGCCTGGGGGGGGGGGGTGTGGGACGCCCCTTGGTCGCTTCTCCTACCAAGGGCGCCGCCCGCCCCCCGGGCTGGATCGAGATAAGACACGGGTGTGCGAGACGTGAACCAACTCTTCGAACAAAAGCCTTGGGGGCTTAAAAAAATGACGCCACACCTACCTGAAGGAGAGCCCAGCCCTTGTTATCTACCTGAAGGAGAGCCCAGCCCTTGTTATCTACCTGAAGGAGAGCCCAGCCCTTGTTATCTACCTGAAGGAGAGCCCAGCCCTTGTTATCTACCTGAAGGAGAGCCCAGACCTTGTTATCTACCTGAAGGAGAGCCCAGCCCTTGTTATCTACCTGAAGGAGAGCCCAGCCCTTGTTATCTACCTGAAGGAGAGCCCAGCCCTTGTTATCTACCTGAAGGAGCACAGCCCTTGTTATCTACCTGAAGGAGAGCCCAGCCCTTGTTATCTACCTGAAGGAGAGCCCAGCCCTTGTTATCTACCTGAAGGAGCACAGCCCTTGTTATCTACCTGAAGGAGAGCCCAGCCCTTGTTATCTACCTGAAGGAGAGCCCAGCCCTTGTTATCTACCTGAAGGAGAGCCCAGCCCTTGTTATCTACCTGAAGGAGAGCCCAGACCTTGTTATCTTGTTATCTACCTGAAGGAGCCCAGCCCTTGTTATCTACCTGAAGGAGAGCCCAGCCCTTGTTATCTACCTGAAGGAGAGCCCAGCCCTTGTTATCTACCTGAAGGAGCCCAGCCCTTGTTATCTACCTGAAGGAGCCCAGCCCTTGTTATCTACCTGAAGGAGAGCCCAGCCCTTGTTATCTACCTGAAGGAGCCCAGACCTTGTTATCTACCTGAAGGAGAGCACAGCCCTTGTTATCTACCTGAAGGAGCCCAGCCCTTGTTATCTACCTGAAAGAGCCCGGCCCTTGTTATCTACCTGAAGGAGCCCAACCCTTGTTATCTACCTGAAGGAGAGCCCAGCCCTTGTTATCTACCTGAAGGAGCCCAGCCCTTGTCATCCACCTGAAGGAGCCCAGCCCTTGTTATCTACCTGAAGGAGAGCCCAGCCCTTGTTATCTACCTGAAGGAGACCACAGCCCTTGTTATCTACCTGAAGGAGCCCAGCCCTTGTTATCTATCTGAAGGAGCCCAGCCCTTGTTATCTACCTGAAAGAGACCACAGCCCTTGTTATCTACCTGAAGGAGAGCTCGGCCCTTGTTATCTACCTGAAGGAGCCCAGCCATTGTTATCTACCTGAAGGAGCCCAGCCCTTGCTATCTACCTGAAGGAGCCCAGACCTTGTTATCTACCTGAAGGATAGCTCAGCCCTTGTTATCTACCTGAAGGAGCCCAGCCCTTGTTATCTACCTGAAGGAGCCCAGCCCTTGTTATCTCACCTGAAGGAGCCCAGCCCTTGTTATCTACCTAAAGGAGCCCAGCCATTGTTATCTACCTGAAGGAGCCTAGCCCTTGTTATCCACCTGAAGGAGCCCAGCCCTTGTTATCTACCTGATGGAGCCCAGCCCTTGTCATCTACCTGAAGGAGAGCAAAGCCCTTGTTATCTACCTGAAGGAGCCCAGCCCTTGTTATCTACGTGATGGAGCCCAGCCCTTGTTATCTACCTGATGGAGCCCAGCCCTTGTTATCTACCTGAAGGAGAGCCCAGCCCTTGTTATCTACCTGAAGGAGCCCAGCCATTGTTGTCTTCCTGAAGGAGCCCAGCCCTTGTTATCTACCTGAAGGAGCCCAGCCCTTGTTATCTACCTGAAGGAGCCCAGCCCTTGTTATCCACCTGAAGGAGCCCAGCCCTTGTTATCTACCCGATGGAGCCCAGCCCTTGTTATCTACCTGAAGGAGAGCACAGCCCTTGTTATCTACCTGAAGGAGCCCAGCCCTTGTTATCTACCTGATGGAGCCCAGCCCTTGTTATCTACCTGAAGGAGCCCAGCCCTTGTTATTTACCTGAAGGCACACACACACCCCTCTCTATCTATCTGAAGTCAAGGGTAGACTTCTTATCTACCTGAAGGCACACACACACTCCTCTCTATCTACCTGAAGTCAAGGGTTGACTTCTTATCTACATGAAGGCAGACACACACACACACACACCCGTCTCTATCTACCTCAAGGGTAGACTGAAAGGTATGTGTTGTGTGTGTGTGTGTGTGTGTGTGTGTGTGTGTGTGTGTGTGTGTGTGTGTGTTTCTCCTCACCTGATTGGCTTTGTTGAACTGCTTCTTCAGGCCGGCGAACGCCATGGTGGTGGTGGGTGGTGGTGTTGGAGATTGATGGAGACTGACGAAGGAGGAGGCGTTGGCTGGCTGGCGTATCCTAGACCAGCGACCGGTGGTGTGGTGTGGGAGGGGGGACAGACACACACACACACACGCACACGCACACGCACACACAGCTATCCCACAGTGGGGGTTTGTGTGTGTGGGGGGGTTGTGTGTGTGGGGGGGGTGTCACTTATGGAGAACCCGGTGAGGGGGTGGGTGGGTGGATTTCGTGACGATGGGGGGTCCCCCGTCACGAGTGTTACGGTGCGTCACACACACGCACGCAGTGGTCACCACCCGTCACACCTGTGGAGGAATGGAGAAATATTTGAGTCGTCAAAGGAAGAGAGAAAAGTCGTCAGTGACAGACCGACACAGTGACACCGTTACACCCCATACACTGTAACACGTCCGGAACATACACCATACACTGTAACACGTCCGTAACATACACCATACACTGTAACACGTCCGTAACATACACTGTAACGTCCGAAACATACACTGTAACATGTCCGTAACAAACAATGTAACACGTCCGTAACATACACCATACACTATACACGTCCGTAACATACACCATACACTGTAACACGTCCGTAACATACACCATACACTGTAACACGTCCGTAACATACACCATACACTGTAACACGTCCGTAACATACACTATACACTGTAACACGTCCGTAACATACACTGTAACACATCCGTAACATACACTGTAACACATCCGTAACATAAACCATCGGTGTAACAACAGTCCCCCACCCGAACATCAACGGCACCTGTTGTTCCCTGTTATAAAAGTCACAACAGGACAACAACCTCCTGTTTTATACGATCGGGAAGCACCTGTTTGCTCCGTTTAACGGGAGACGATGCATCACAAGCACGCCAGCCGTTGCAACGGAGGCAAAAAAAAAAAAACGGCGAAGCAACAGATCCGTTGTCGTACAACGGGAGGCACCGACAGTCCCCCCCCCCCCCCCCCAAGGTTAAATATACACTCTGGGGGTCTCCCGTGGTCTCTGGGGGTAGACGTTCAGGGGGTAGACCTACGGGGTGATGGCTGGCCACACGCGCCCCCCCCCCCCACACGCCTAAGCTACGATAGACATATCCTGTTATAAAGGATCAAATCCTACAAGATCAGACCAGCGTAATGCTCTAAAGGATCAAATCCTACAAGATCAGACCAGCGTAGTGTTATAAAGGATCAAATCCTACAAGATCAGACCAGCGTAATGTTATAAAGGATCAAATCCTACAGGATCAGACCAGCGTAATGTTATAAAGGATCAAATCCTACAAGATCAGACCAGCGTAATGTTATAAAGGATCAAATCCTACAAGATCAGACCAGCGTAATGCTATAAAGGATCAAATCCTACAAGATCAGACCAGCGTAATGTTATAAAGGATCAAATCCTACAAGATCAGACCAGCGTAATGTTATAAAGGATCAAATCCTACAAGATCAGACCAGCGTAATGTTATAAAGGATCAAATCCTACAAGATCAGACCAGCGTAATGTTATAAAGGATCAAATCCTACAAGATCAGACCAGCGTAATGTTATAAAGGATCAAATCCTACAAGATCAGACCAGCGTAATGTTATAAAGGATCAAATCCTACAAGATCAGACCAGCGTAATGTTATAAAGGATCAAATCCTACAAGATCAGACCAGCGTAATGTTATAAAGGATCAAATCCTACAAGATCAGACCAGCGTAATGTTATAAAGGATCAAATCCTACAAGATCAGACCAGCGTAATGTTATAAAGGATCAAATCCTACAAGATCAGACCAGCGTAATGTTATAAAGGATCAAATCCTACAAGATCAGACCAGCGTAATGTTATAAAGGATCAAATCCTACAAGATCAGACCAGCGTAATGTTATAAAGGATCAAATCCTACAAGATCAGACCAGCGTAATGTTATAAAGGATCAAATCCTACAAGATCAGACCAGCGTAATGTTATAAAGGATCAAATCCTACAAGATCAGACCAGCGTAATGTTATAAAGGATCAAATCCTACAAGATCAGACCAGCGTAATGTTATAAAGGATCAAATCCTACAAGATCAGACCAGCGTAATGTTATAAAGGATCAAATCCTACAAGATCAGACCAGCGTAATGTTATAAAGGATCAAATCCTACAAGATCAGACCAGCGTAATGTTATAAAGGATCAAATCCTACAAGATCAGACCAGCGTAATGTTATAAAGGATCAAATCCTACAAGATCAGACCAGCGTAATGTTATAAAGGATCAAATCCTACAAGATCAGACCAGCGTAATGTTATAAAGGATCAAATCCTACAAGATCAGACCAGCGTAATGTTATAAAGGATCAAATCCTACAAGATCAGACCAGCGTAATGTTATAAAGGATCAAATCCTACAAGATCAGACTAGCGTAATGTTATAAAGGATCAAATCCTACAAGATCAGACCAGCGTAATGTTATAAAGGATCAAATCCTACAAGATCAGACTAGCGTAATGTTATAAAGGATCAAATCCTACAAGATCAGACCAGCGTAATGTTATAAAGGATCAAATCCTACAAGATCAGGCCAGCGTAGTGTTATAAAGGATCAAATCCTACAAGATCAGACCAGCGTAATGTTATAAAGGATCAAATCCTACAAGATCAGACCAGCGTAATGTTATAAAGGATCAAATCCTACAAGATCAGACCAGCGTAATGTTATAAAGGATCAAATCCTACAAGATCAGACCAGCGTAATGTTATAAAGGATCAAATCCTACAAGATCAGGCCAGCGTAGTGTTATAAAGGATCAAATCCTACAAGATCAGACCAGCGTAATGTTATAAAGGATCAAATCCTACAAGATCAGACCAGCGTAATGTTATACAGGATCGTGTCACAAGCTGGACCTTAGCAACACTGCGGGAGGCGCGCGTGCACGTGGTGCCACGTGCGGGCGGCCAACACTGACGCGCGTCCACGTAGTGCCACGTGTGAGGGGGCCAAGACTGACACGTGTCCACGTGGTGCCACGTGTCGGAAGGGGCCAAGACTTGACACGTGTCCACGTGGTGCCACATGTCGGGGGGGCCAAGACTGACACGTGTCCACGTGGTGCCACATATGGGTGGCAAGACTGACGCGCGTCCACGTGGTGCCACGTGTGTGGGGACCAAGACTGACACGTGTCCATGTGGTGCCACATATGGGGGGGGTCCAAGACTGACGCGTGTCCACGTGGTGCCACATGTGGGGGGACCAAGACTTGACACGTGTCCACGTGGTGCCACATGTGGGAAGGGGAGGGGCGGCCAAGACTTGACGCGCGTCCACGTGGTGCCACGTGTTAGTGGGGCCAAGACCGAGTCGACGTGCGTGCAGATGGTGCCAACTCTGGTGCCAAAATTGACCCCCATTTGTGTCCAGATGGTGCCAAGGTTGACCCAACTTGACAAGTGTCAACTGGCCCCTCCAACCCACCCACATGCCCACACCAACACCTAACCCACCCACCCACCCCAGAAATGACCCTTATACCAACCCTCCCTAAGGGCCATTTCCACGCACCGTGGACGGCGTTGACGACGGCGTGGTGGCGCGGCGGGCGGCACTTATGACCCTTAACCCACCCGTCCGCAGGGGCGAAATTTCCCATCCGCGCACGCGAAAAGCCGCGGCGATGGACGAGGTGGTGGTGGTGTCGTACCATCCCTCAAGGGGAGGAAATCTGACCCTTATGTTCTCCTGACATTGGGGTCATTTTACCCCTTACCCCCCCCTCCCTCCTGAAGCTCTGGTCGAATTAAGCAATTCAAAACTGTGCTGGTAACGGCACGACCCCCCCCCCCCACCCCTCCCTCCCCCACCCCCCACGACCCTCACGACAATTCTGTGAAGCTTGTCTGTGCCTCGCAAGTCTGTCTGGGGGTCTTGGGCCACTGCTGTGTGTGTGTGTGTGTGTGTGTGTGTGTCTGTTTCTCTGTGGCTCTGTGGCTGTGTGTGTGTGTGTGTGTGTGTGTGTGTGTGTCTCTTTAAGTCTGTTGCTGTGTGTGTGTCTGTGCATCTCTTCAGTCTCTTGCTGTGTGTCTGTGCATCTCTTCAGTCTCTTGCTGTGTGTCTGTGCACCTCTTTAAGTCTGTGGCTGTGTGTGTCTGTGCATCGCTTGTCTGTGGCTGTGTGTCTGCATCTGTTAAGTCTGTTGCTGTGTCTGTGTATCTCTTGTCAGTGGCTGTGCGTCTGTGCATCTCTCGTCTGTGGCTGTGTGTGTCTGTGCATCTCTTGTCTGTTGCTGTGTCTGTGCATCTCTTGCCTGTTGCTGTGTCTGTGCATCGCTTGTCTGTGGCTGTGTGTCTGTGCATATCTTGTCTGTGGCTGTGTGTGTCTGTGCATCTCTTGTCTGTTGCTGTGTGTCTGTGCATATCTTGTCTGTTGCTGTGTGTCGGTGCATATCTTGTCCGTGGCTATGTGTCTGTGCATCTCTTGTCTGTGGCTATGTGTCTGTGCATCTCTTGTCTGTGGCTATGTGTCTGTGCATCTCTTGTCTGTTGCTGTGTGTCTGTGCATCTCTCGTCTGTGGCTCTGTGTGTCTGTGCATCTCTTAAGTCTGTTGCTGTGTGTCTGTGTATCTCTTGTCTGTTGCTGTGTATGTGCATCTCTTGTCTGTGGCTGTGTCTGTGCATCTCTTGT
>NC_092228.1:42218530-42223530 GCF_036320965.1 Panulirus ornatus
AGGATCCAAGGGTAGCCAAGGCCTGGGATACTTGACCAAGATCCCAAGGGTAGCCAAGGTCTGGGATACTTGGCAAAGGTCCCAAGGAGGTTACCAAGGCTTGGGATACGAGACCAAGGGTTTCCAAGGCCTGGGATACCATCCTATGGATCTAAGGGTTGCCAAGGCCTGGGATGCTATCCCAAGCGTCTAAGGGTTGCCAAGGCCTGGGATATCTGGCCCACAGTCCCTAAGGGCAACTAAGTCCCACACGGAGCAAGCCATTTAGCCCTTTAGGGAAGCCCAAGGCTGTGGTCCTTAGCCACCAAATACCACACATAATATAAACAATTTATATATATAAACAAATATGTATATATATCATATAAATTCATATAAATTTTGACAGAAGAACTTGGGTTAGGAAAGCTAATTAAAGCTAATTAAAGCACGTAATGACAATACGATGTATATAATTCATTGTATCAAGTCTACACGTATCTTATTGTATTAATTATACAGTATCTTATTGTATTAATTATACATCTATTAAATACTTCGCTGTATCAACTGCATTCATATCATACATTCCACTGTATCAACTGCATTCGTATCATACATTCCACTGTATTAATTGCATTCATATACGTTTCAATATACAAATTGTATACATACTATATAATCTAATGTATACATTTCTATACATACTGTATATTTCATTGTATGACTTCATACATATTGTATATCTTATTGCACTGATTTCATATTTACTGTATACTTCACTACATAAATTTCGTATCTGATGTATATTTCAATGTATCAATTCTATACCTACTGTATATTTCATTATACTTATTATGTATATATATATATATATATATATATATATATATATATATATATATATATATATATATATATATATATATATCATGACAAAATAACCTAAAATATCATACAATATCATACAATATTATACAATATCATACAATATCATACAATATTATACAATATCATACAATATTATACAATATCATACAATATCATACAATATTTTCCTTAAGATCTTTCCCATCTATTCCACTGAAGAGACTGTGGCCTTAATGGGCAAATAATTTTTTTTTCAAATTAAATTTTTCGTCTTTTTTTAAACGTCGTAAAAAAAACATTTTTTTTTCACACCGTCATAGAAAACGTGACAAAAAATTATTTTTGGTTGACACTGGAGAGGGGGAAAGAAAACGGCGACTCCTCTCGACAGTGGAAATTAAATAAGGAAATTTAAAGGGTAAAAATTTTTTTCTATATCAATAAAAAAATATTTTTAATCCTAAAAAGAAAACGTCAAGATTTTTTTTTAATTGTGAAAAAAAAAAATTAATTTTTTGACTTCGTGAAAAAAAAAATGATTTTAAAAGACTTTTTGACATGAAAGAAAACGAGAGAAAAAAAATTAAACTTTTTCGACACCTGAAAGAAAACGTAACCAAACAGAAAACGGAACGAGAGGAACACCACACACAGACAGAGAACGCGTTATGGTCGCAAATTACCTGTCACGGGACGTAAGTTTAGCCCATCCTAACCACGGGTTCCGTGCTCTGGTGGTGGGGGGATGACAATGACAATACACACTCAAGGTCGATTTTCAAGGCTGGAAACATGGCGCCCTCGCCTCTCTGGCCCCCCTCCCCCCCTACACAAGAGGATAGGGTGTGTGTGTGTGTGTGTGTGTGTGTGTGTGTGTGTCTTAAAGGTCATTTTGGAGGAATTAAGTCATATAGTGCTATCCTTCTGGCGTGGATAGATGTACAGTGGGTCTCCTCCAACCCCCCCATCTTCTATCCTTCTATCCTAACCCCTCCCCCCCTACACCCCCCCAAGATCCTTCTATCCCCCAACCCCCAACCTAACCCCCCCTCCCCCCAAGAGAGGTGGGTTGGTCACGTCCCAAAGGGATGGCAATGGATAGATGACCCATGAAGTGGATAGATGGTCTATTTATACGAGCGCATGGATGGATAAAGAGGATAGGTTGAGCACGGGGTAGGTGGATGGGCTGAAATGAATAGGGATTGGCGATGTGGATAGATAAGAATGTGGGTTGGTCACGTCCCAACGAAGGGATGGCGATGGATAGATGACTCACGAAGTGGATAGATGGTCTATTCATACACACATGGATGGATTGAGAGGATAGGCTGATCAAGACAGGTGGATAGGCTGCAATGAATAGGGATTAGCTATGTGGATAGGTAAGTGGATGGGTGGGCTAGAGAGAGCATCCAGGCCCCGTGGATGGCGTCGTAAACAAACGGACGTGTGGATAGACCCACTGGAGGATAGAACACATCCAGGGACCACCGCACACAAACCAATGGATAGATGAAGGCGGTGGACGCATGGGATGAAAGCCCGGGTGAATTCAGAAGTGAATGAAATGAAGGAATTATTGAAAAAAAAAATAAATTTGACTTCTATTCGGCGGGATAGATGAAGAAAAAAAAATTGCATGGATAGATGATGTTAGATTTAGAAGGGGAGGATAGTGGACCAGATAGATTGTAAGAAATAGATGGAGGATAGTGAATACTAATGACTTAGTAATTAGATAAATGAATTAAATCTAATTAAATTTACCACAGTGGATAGACGAAGGGATGGGGGAGGGCTCGTGGGGGATAGGCGATACGGGAGGGGAGAAGAGGAGTGGGGGTGGGGAGATGAGGAGCAGTGGGGGTGGGGAGATGATGAGCAGTGGGGGTGGGGAGAGGGGAGGAGCAGTGGGGGTGGGGAGAGGGGAGGAGCAGTGGGGGTGGGGAGAGGGGAGGAGCAGTGGGGGTGGGGAGAGGGGAGGAGCAGTGGGGGTGGGGAGGAAGCGGCTCTTGTTGCCCACTGAGAGTACACGTTGGGGAGAGGGGGAGGAGCAGGGCGTGTGTGGGGAGATTAGAGGGGAGGGGAGGAGGAGGGGAGAGGGGGGGGCGCTAGAGGGGTGGTAACTGATACGTTATCATCGACACGTCCGGGCCACGACGGGCCCTAGCTGGTGCTCCCCCACACCACCCCCAGAAACTCTGGGGGTGATGTCTAACTTCCCCCCCTCCCCGTCACTTCTCCCCCTATCCCCTCCCTACAACCACAACCCCCTCACCCTAACCACAACATCTACGCCATAAGGAACCAACCCCCTTCCCCATTCCCCTCAGGTTGTGCGTGCGTGCGTGTGTGTGTGTGTGTGTGTGTGTGTGTGTGTGCGTGTGTGTGCGTGTGTGTGTGTGTGTGTGTGTGCGTGCGTGCGTGTGTGTGTGTGTGTGTGTGTGTGTGTGTGTGTGTGTCACCCCCCTCCCCTTACACCTCAAAAAGGGGGAAAGGGAGAGGAGGAGAGGAGGAGGAGAGGAGGGGGAGGGGGAAAAGGGGGAAAGGGAGAGGGGGAAGGAGGGGAAGAATCGCTAGGCAAGAGGCATCACGACTCTGGGGGGGGGAGGAGGAGGGGAGAGGGGGAGGGGGAGAGGGGGAGGGGGGAGAGGAGGAGGGGGAGGAGAGAGGAAGGGGAGAGGGGGTGGCTCCATCATCATCACACAGGCCCATCATGGTATAATTACCCCCACCCCCCCACCACCACACAGAGAGAGAGAGAGGAGGAGAGGAGAGAGAGAGAGGAGAGAGGAGAGAGAAGAGAGAGAGAGAGAGAGAGGGAGAGAGAGAGAAGGGGAGAGAAGAGAGAGAGAGAGAGAGAGAGAGTGAGAGAGAGAGAGAGATGAGAGAGAGAGAGAGGGGAGAGGAGAGGGAGAGAGGAGAGAGAGAGAGAGAGAGAGAGAGAGAGAGAGAGAGAGAGGCAGTCTACATACATACATACATACATCTTAAAACACTTGTGGCCTTTTTTTTTTATTTAACACTGCATCACTTTACCACACTTGCCACCCTGGTGCCACCACACTTTACATGGGAGACACTTGTGTGTGTGTGTGTGTGTGTGGAGGAACCTAAAGTGGCACACACTTCCCACACTTACAAACGCACACTTGTGGGAAGACACTGGAGTTATTTTTGATCAACAATTGCCCACACCTCACCCCCCCCCCCAGGTTGTGGTGACGTAAACCACCACCACCACCACACGCGCACCAGTTCTCTCCACAGCTAACCACACACTTCCATGCCACAGCTAACGGAAAAAAACTAAGTGATAAAACTTGGTTGCCTGCCCACAGCTAACACCACACTGTTTGGTTGCCGCAGCTAATAGCTTGGTTGCTACGGGTATACGGACCACGTTCTGGTTGTCGAAGCTAACAGCTTGTTTGGTTACCACAGCTAAAATGCTTGGCTACCCCTGCTTAACACGCATGACTACCACAGCTAACGTGCATGGGCTACCACAGCTCACAACAAGCAGGGCCTACCACAGCTCACAACAGGCATGGCCTACCACAGCTCACAACATACAAGACAACCACAGCTCACAACACGCAATTCCTACCACAGCTTACAACAAGCAACTCCTACCACAGCTCACAACATGCAACTCCTACCACAGCTTACAACAAGCAACTCCTACCACAGCTCACAACAAGCAACTCCTACCACAGCTCACAACAAGCAGGGCCTACCACAGCTCACAACAAGCAGGGCCTACCACAGCTCACAACACGCAATTCCTACCACAGCTCACAACACGCAATTCCTACCACAGCTCACAACAGGCATGGCCTACCACAGCCCACAACACGCAATTCCTACCACAGCTTACAACAAGCAACTCCTACCACAGCTCACAACACGCAAGACCTACCACCACAGCTCACAACACGTAATTCCTACCACCACAGCTCACAACACGCAAGACCTACCACCACAGCTCACAACACGCAAGACCTACCACCACAGCTCACAACAGGCCTGCCAGACCCAAACAAACAAAGCTTTTTGCCTACCAAACGTGCCGGGGCCACCACAGCTCACAGTAAGCAAGGCCTGGCTTCACAAACAGCTAAGGCCAGGAGCGAGGGAGACGACAC
>NC_092228.1:42226030-42228530 GCF_036320965.1 Panulirus ornatus
CGTATACCGTCGTGTTCAAGGGTCGCATACCGTCGTGTTCAAGGGTCGTATACCGTCGTGGTCAAGGGTCGTATACCGTCGTGCTCAAGGGTCGTATACCGTCGTGCTCAAGGGTCGTATACCGTCATGCACCCAGTAAGAGGGGGGGGGGGGGGGGTCGAAACCCAGCCAGGCGTCTCTCTCTCTCACACACACACACAACCTCAGGTCTACAACAAGCGACTCTTTAACAACCCACCACAACTTGTCTGTGGTGCCCCCCACGCCCCCCCTCCCCGTCTACAACCTCCCCCCGTCTACAACCTCCTCCCCGTCTACAACCCCCCCTCCCCGCCTACAACCCCCCCTCTCCGTCTACAACCTCCCCCCCGTCTACAACCTCCTCCCCGTCTACAACCTCCTCCCCGTCTACAACCCCCCCGTCTACAACCCCCCCCGTCTACAACCCAGTGGCCCTCCACACAACACCCCCCTCCCCGTCTACAACCCCCCCTCCCCGTCTACAACCCAGTGGCCCTCCACACAACACCCCCCCCTCCCCGTCTACAACCTCCACACCCAGTGGCCCTCCACACAACACCCCCCTCCCCGTCTACAACCCCCCCTCCCCGTCTACAACCCAGTGGCCCTCCACACAACACCCCCCCTCCCCGTCTACAACCTCCACACCCAGTGGCCCTCCACACAACAACATCCCAAACAAACAAACAAACAAAGGCAGTGTTACCAACACACACCATGACACACAAACACCTGCAGCAGTGTTGCTAAT
The DNA here is from genome assembly GCF_036320965.1 of Panulirus ornatus. Classification (NCBI taxonomy): domain Eukaryota; kingdom Metazoa; phylum Arthropoda; class Malacostraca; order Decapoda; family Palinuridae; genus Panulirus; species Panulirus ornatus. The sequence goes on from NC_092228.1 coordinate 42,226,803, forward strand.
TCTAACCAGCCTGGGGAAGGGGGGGAGGGGAGAGATAGTTAATACTTGTTTGATTAAGCTGGTAATGGGTTGTTAACCTCATTATCAGCCTATACTGACCTAATCACCTCTCTTAATTACCCTCTCCACTGGCTAGAATGCCTCATTAATAGCCCACGCTCCTTAATTACTCTCTCCATTGGCTACACTGCTTCGTTAACAGTCCACAACTCCCTAATTACCCTTAATTGGCTACACTGTGCCTCATTAATAGCCCACAACTGCTTAATTACCCTCTCCATTGGCTACACTGCCTCATTAACAGTCCACAACTCCCTAATTACCCTTAATTGGTTACACTGTGCCTCATTAATAGCCCACAACTGCTTAATTCCCCTCTCCATTGGCTACACTGCCTCGATCAATAGTCCACAACTCCCTAATTACCCTCATAACTACATCGCACAGCTAATTACGACCCTCCGTTAGCTCGCAATTCGCTCTAATTAAGCGAATTCTTGTCTCTCCCACTCATTACGATGGACGAAACCCTCTCTCTCTCACTCTCTCTCTCTCTCTCTCTCTCTCTCTCTCTCTCTCTCCCCCCTCTCTCTCTCTCACACAGTATAGGACAAAGGAATTGCTTTACCCCCCCACACACCCACCCCAGTAAAGACGCCTCCCCTCCTCCCCTTTACTAACCATATCCAAACCAACATTCCCCACACCACTAACCTAACCAAACACCACCCCCCTCACCCCCCACCACCTCAACCAACCCCACACCACCTCAAGCAACCCCACCCCACACCCCCCCTTACATTAATCAGGAGGCAGACCCATTAACACGACACACAATTTCCTGGTTTCTGTTGTTGGGGGGGGAAAGGGGAGGACGGTGGAGGGAGTGGGAGGGGAGGTGGGGCGGCGAGGGGAAGGGTGGGGGTGGGGGGGGCGATGGTGCGAGGGGAAGGGTGGGGGTGGGGGGGCGATGGTGCGAGGGGAAGGGTGGGGGTGGGGGGGGGCGATGGTGCGAGGGGAAGGGTGGGGGTGGGGGGGGCGATGGTGCGAGGGGAAGGGTGGGGGTGGGGGGGGCGATGGTGCGAGGGGAAGGGTGGGGGTGGGGGGGGGCGATGGTGCGAGGGGAAGGGTGGGGGTGGGGGGGCGATGGTGCGAGGGGAAGGGTGGGGGTGGGGGGGGGCGATGGTGCGAGGGGAAGGGTGGGGGTGGGGGGGGGCGATGGTGCGAGGAGGGGGGAGGGGAGGGGAGGAGGGTGGAGGGGGGGAGGAGGGGAGAGGAGGGGGGGTTCGTATATCAAACCACGCCAGAGCCAGCAGGGGGGGCGGGGGGGACCCCCCACACGCCAGGTGTCATTACACACTGGGTCGTTAACTTGTAACACATACACTACCTCTAACACCAGAATATTCTAACGAGTAAGTAAGAAAAATGAAATATTCTCGATATTTCTAATATCGAAGTGATCAATCGATTGTATTCAAGTATTTCCTAAAGTTATGGATCAATTTCTGGTATATATTAGTCATTAATCATTAATCTATGGGTTAGGGATCAATTTCTCGTGTATAATACTTATATTAATCATTAATCACCGGGTTTTGGATCAATTTCTCGTGTATAATAGTTATATTAATCATTAATCTATGGGTTAGGGATCAATTTCTCGTGTATAATAGTTATATTAATCATTAATCTATGGGTTTTGGATCAATTTCCCGTGTATATTAG
>NC_092228.1:42233530-42236030 GCF_036320965.1 Panulirus ornatus
CCCCACCTCCCCAACCACACTACCACACACCCCACCCCCCAACCACACTACCACACACCCACCCCCCAACCACACTACCACACACCCCACCCCCCAACCACACTACCACAGACCCTCCTCCCCTCCCAACCACACTACCACACACCCCCCTCCCAACCACACTACCACACACCCCACCCCCCAACCACACTACCACACACCCCACCCCCCAACCACACTACCACACACCCTCCTCCCCTCCCAACCACACTACCACACACCCCCTCCCAACCACACTACCACACACCCCCCCCCCCAACCACACACCCCCCTCCCCCAACCACACTAACACACACCCCCCCCGCAATATCATGAGAACCCCCCCAATATACAGGACCATGAGGGCCCCAAAATACACGAACATTGGGCCCCAAGATGCACCGCCACGACGACCCCAAATACACCATGAGGGCCCCAAAATACAGTACCATGAGGGCCTAAAATACACCACCATAAGGACCCCAGAATACACCATCATGAGAGCCCCAAATACACCATCATGAGGGCCCCCAAAATACATCACCATGAGGGGCCCCCCAAAATACACCACCATGAGGGCCCCCTAAAAAATACACCACCATGAGGGCCCCCCAAAATACACCACCATGAGGGGCCCCCCAAAATATACCACCATGAGGGCCCCAAAATACAGGACCACGAGGCCCCCAAAAATACACCACCATGAGGGCCCCCTAAAATACACCAGAATGAGGGCCCCCCAAAATACACCACCATGAGGGCCCCCTAAAATTCACAACCAAGAGGACCCCCCAAAAATACACCACCATGAGGGGCCCCCCAAAAAATACACCACCATGAGGGCCCCCAAATTCACCATAAGGGGCCCCCAAAAATACAGGGAGGCCGATGGTGTGTCCAGGGCAGCCTAAAGGTGAGGGAGGGAGACCCGGAGCCAATACACATGAAGCCATTTAAATAAACCCCCCCTTCCTCCCCCCCCCCTGTAACCGGGACATTTAACATTCACAATACCCCCCTTCCCCCCCAGCTCAAGCCATTTACACCCCCCCACAGCCAAGCCATTCCTCACTCACAACCATCCATCTCACTTGGATCTAGGGCCATTTTTTTATATTTTTAAAAGCCATTACCTCGAAATATACAGTGGGGGGGGGGGTTCAACCCCCATATATATATATATATATATATATATATATGTGTGTGTGTGGGGGTGAAATATACGAGGTGGTATATCACGAGGTAATGGTGTAAGGGGGGTTTATGGGGGGGTCACGTGCCCAGGTGTTGATATAGTGGGTTAAGACGGCGATGGCAGCGCCACCACCAGGCAGCGGCCGCCGCCGTAACTACACAAGTAAACAGTTTCCTCTCTCAGTCGAATAATAATAATAATAATAATAATAATAATAATAATAATAACAATAATAATAATAACAATAATAATAATAACAATAATAATAATAATAATAACAATAATAATAATAATAATAATAATAATAATGATAATAATAATATTAAAGCCATAATAAATAATAATAACAATAATAATAATAATAATAATACCACAGGCTCACTAATCAATACTTTTAATAATAAATTCAATTATTTATCATAACACTTTATCACTCAATCGATCCCAAAGAGTTGGATTCGATCATAAAGCAAGCTTGAGATGACCTCTGTTGACCTCTCATGACCTGAAATCATTACGTCATAAGGTCAGTCCCTCTACTCAAACCCGTGGGCACCCCGTGACGTCAGAGACCTAACCACCCATTCGCTCGTTACCGCTCGTGACGCTGAAAAGGTTTGGCAGTTTACTTATTTCAAGTGACCACTTTTGGTGAAGTGGTAAAGTTAGCAAGCCACGGTCAGACACACACACACACACACACTGCTGTTGCAACGAGAGTGGCAGGGTTCGAACCCCACCCTCCCCCACTGACGTGGAACCAGGGTGGTGAGGGTCGGTGTCTGGTGTACCTACCAACCCCCTTCCCCCCCTTCTCCCCCCCTTTTCCATCGTGTCCTCGGAGACCCCCCCTCTGTCCCCCCCCCCACCACACCAGCTGCGCCTCATGAATGGTAATGGCACCACAGGTGCTGAGAGAGAGAGAGAGAGAGAGAGAGAGAGAGAGAGAGAGAGAGAGAGAGAGAGAGAGATAATAGATAGATAGAGAGAGAGAGAGAGAGAGAGAGAGAGAGAGAGAGAGAGAGAGAGAGAGATAATAGATAGATAGATAGAGAGAGAGAGAGAGAGAGAGAGAGAGAGAGAGAGAGAGAGAGAGAGAGAGAGAGAGAGAGAGAATCTTCACCCTTTCCAAAAGGCAATAATAATAAAATCATACTACTAATAATGATAATAATAATAATAATAATAATAATAATAATAATAATAATAATAATAATGATAATAAAATTATATTATTACTATTATCATTATTATTATTATTATTATTATTATTATTATTATTATTAT
>NC_092228.1:42241030-42266030 GCF_036320965.1 Panulirus ornatus
GGTATACGACCCTTGACCACGACGTAGGTATACGACCCTTGACCACGACGTAGGTATACGACCCTTGACCACGACGTAGGTATACGACCCTTGACCACGACGTAGGTATACGACCCTTGACCACGACGTAGGTATACGACCCTTGAACACGACGTAGGTATACGACCCTTGACCACGACGTAGGTATACGACCCTTGACCACGACGTAGGTATACGACCCTTGACCACGACGTAAGTATACGACCCTTGACCACGACGTAGGTATACGACCCTTGACCACGACGTAAGTATACGACCCTTGACCACGACGTAGGTATACGACCCTTGACCACGACGTAGGTATACGACCCTTGACCACGACGTAGGTATACGACCCTTGACCACGACGTGGGTATACGACCCTTGACCACGACGTGGGTATACGACCCTTGACCACGACGTAGGTATACGACCCTTGACCACGACGTGGGTATACGACCCTTGACCACGACGTAGGTATACGACCCTTGACCACGACGTAGGTATACGACCCTTGACCACGACGTAGGTATACGACCCTTGACCACGACGTGGGTATACGACCCTTGACCACGACGTAGGTATACGACCCTTGACCACGACGTAGGTATACGACCCTTGACCACGACGTAGGTATACGACCCTTGACCACGACGTGGGTATACGACCCTTGAACACGACGTAGGTATACGACCCTTGACCACGACGTAGGTATACGACCCTTGACCACGACGTAGGTATACGACCCTTGACCACGACGTAGGTATACGACCCTTGACCACGACGTGGGTATACGACCCTTGACCACGACGTAGGTATACGACCCTTGACCACGACGTAGGTATACGACCCTTGACCACGACGTAGGTATACGACCCTTGACCACGACGTAGGTATACGACCCTTGACCACGACGTAGGTATACGACCCTTGACCACGACGTGGGTATACGACCCTTGACCACGACGTAGGTATACGACCCTTGACCACGACGTAGGTATACGACCCTTGACCACGACGTAAGTATACGACCCTTGACCACGACGTAGGTATACGACCCTTGACCACGACGTAGGTATACGACCCTTGACCACGACGTAGGTATACGACCCTTGACCACGACGTAGGTATACGACCCTTGACCACGACGTAGGTATACGACCCTTGACCACGACGTAGGTATACGACCCTTGACCACGACGTAGGTATACGACCCTTGACCACGACGTAGGTATACGACCCTTGACCACGACGTAGGTATACGACCCTTGACCACGACGTAAGTATACGACCCTTGACCACGACCTAAGTATACGACCCTTGACCACGACCTAAGTATACGACCCTTGACCACGACGTAAGTATACGACCCTTGACCACGACGTAGGTATACGACCCTTGACCAAGACGTAGGTATACGACCCTTGACAACGACGTGGGTATACGACCCTTGACCACGACGTAAGTATACGACCCTTGACCACGACGTAAGTATACGACCCTTGACCACGACGTAGGTATACGACCCTTGACCACGACGTAGGTATACGACCCTTGACCACGACGTAGGTATACGACCTTTGACCACGACGTGGGTATACGACCCTTGACCACGACGTGGGTATACGACCCTTGACCACGACGTAGGTATACGACCCTTGACCACGACGTAGGTATACGACCCTTGACCACGACGTAGGTATACGACCCACGGCTAAAGCACTAACGCGTAACCACATCTAACAACAAACGCTTTCTGAAAGGCACTAACACGTCACTAACTAACGCTTAATCACCCCATAGATTGGAGGTCACGGTGCTGGAGGCCAGCCAGCAGGAGCAAGACTGGAGGTCACGGTGCTGGAGGCCAGCCAGCAGGAGCAAGACTGGAGGTCACGGTGCTGGAGGCCAGCCAGCAGGAGCAAGAATGGAGGTCACGGTGCTGGAGGCCAGCCAGCCAGCAGGAGCAAGACTGGAGGTCACGGTGCTGGAGGCCAGCCAGCAGGAGCAAGACTGGAGGTCACGGTGCTGGAGGCCAGCCAGCAGGAGCAAGACTGGAGGTCACGGTGTTGGAGGCCAGCCAGCAGGAGCAAGATTGGAGGTCACGGTGCTGGAGGCCAGCCAGCAGGAGCAAGACTGGAGGTCACGGTGCTGGAGGCCAGCCAGCCAGCAGGAGCAAGACTGGAGGTCACGGGGCTGGAGGCCAGCCAGCAGGAGCAAGACTGGAGGTCACGTCTGCTGGAGGCCAGCCAGCCAGCAGGAGCAAGACTGGAGGTCACGGTGCTGGAGGCCAGCCAACCAGCAGGAGCAAGACTGGAGGTCACGTCTGCTGGAGGCCAGCCAGCAGGAGCAAGACTGGAGGTCACGTGTGCTGGAGGCCAGCCAGCAGGAGCAAGACTGGAGGTCACGGTGCTGGAGGCCAGCCAGCCAGCAGGAGCAAGACTGGAGGTCACGGGGCTGGAGGCCAGCCAGCAGGAGCAAGACTGGAGGTCACGTCTGCTGGAGGCCAGCCAGCCAGCAGGAGCAAGACTGGAGGTCACGGTGCTGGAGGCCAGCCAACCAGCAGGAGCAAGACTGGAGGTCACGTCTGCTGGAGGCCAGCCAGCAGGAGCAAGACTGGAGGTCACGTGTGCTGGAGGCCAGCCAGCAGGAGCAAGACTGGAGGTCACGGTGCTGGAGGCCAGCCAGCCAGCAGGAGCAGCAAGACTGGAGGTCACGGTGCTGGAGGCCAGCCAGCCAGCAGGAGCAGCAAGACTGGAGGTCACGGTGCTGGAGGCCAGCCAGCCAGCAGGAGCAGCAAGACTGGAGGTCACGGTGCTGGAGGCCAGCCAGCCAGCAGGAGCAGCAAGACTGGAGGTCACGGTGCTGGAGGCCAGCCAGCCAGCAGGAGCAGCAAGACTGGAGGTCAGAACACGGAGGAGGCCAAGGCCTCGGTGGTGACCCAGGGAAGGGGAGGTCTGCGTCACCAGACGTGCTTGCAGGTTGAGGCTGGCCCGCGCGCTCGCTGGAAACACCTTCCAGGACCCACGCCCCCACGCCCCCACGCACCATCACACACACGCACGTGCACGGCGCCCCGCCACCTGGAACATGTGTTCCAGGGCCCAGACCAGGAGCCACGTAACGCAGTCGTTCCAGTAAGTGGCTGGAGACATCGCCGTCATCCCAGTCAGTATAATGCGCACAACAACTCACCTTCTCCCCTCCCCTCACCTCCTCCTCCTCCCCTCCCCTCACCTTCCCCTCCTTCTCCCCTCCTTTATAACCACCGGCGATAAACCCACTCGAAACTCACCCTTATGATCCCCTGGCACAAAGGACACTTTCAGATCCCCCCTCCCTCCCCCCCCCATCCACGCCTCCGCCACTTCTTCCCCTCCCCCCCTTCCCTTCCCCCTAAGGAGGGGGGGGTGTTCCAGGAGTCATATTCCAGGAAGTTATGTTACGGCGGCTTCATAAGGCCCCTGGAAGCCCCCTGGAAGCCCCCTGGAAGCCCCTGGGTGAAACCCCCCCCCCGCAGCAGATAGGGTCGGTGGGGGGGGGAGAGGCTTCTGTTGGTTGACATTGTCTTCCCCTCGACTGGATTCCAGTTCCATGCAACGAAGGGAAGGAAGGGAAGGAGGGCGGGGGCCTGGAATCATGACCTCCCCTCCCCAACGAGGGGAGAGGGGCCTGGAAGCCTGGAATGAGACCTCCCCTTCCTCCCCTCCCCTCCCCTCTCAACATTCACCAGGCCTGGAAGCCTGGAATCTCCCCTCCCTTCCCCCCCTTGGTTCCAGCAGCAGGCAACCACGGGGTGGGGGGGGGTCTGGAACCCCCCACTGAAGATAACACTAAGCAGTGTACCACTGTCTACCTGCCTAACCCAGACATAAGTCAATACAACATTTACAATTTACACCTCTAACGTCATTTACGGTAAATCGTTTAACGCTTATCACCAAATTTACAGCTCTAATGTCATTTACGGTAAATCGTTTTACGCTTATCACCAAATTTACAGCTCTAATGTCATTTACGGTAAATCGTTTTACGCTTATCACCAAATTTACAGCTCTAATGTCATTTACGGTAAATCGTTTAACGCTTATCACCAAATTTACAGCTCTAATGTCATTTACGGTAAATCGTTTTACGCTTATCACCAAATTTACAGCTCTAAGATAATCTACAGTCAATCTTTTACGTCTATCACCAAATTTACAGTAAATCTTTTACCCTTATCACCAAATTTACAGTTCTAAGATAATTTACAATAAATCTTTTAAGCTTATCACGAAATTTACGGTTCTAACAGCATTTACAGTAAATCTTTTACACTTATCACCACAGTAACGAAGTGTAAACACCATGTTATCATCCAAGGTCTTTCGCGAGAGAGAGAGAGAGAGAGAGAGAGAGAGAGAGAGAGAGAGAGAGAGAGAGCGGGGAGAGAGAGAGAGAGAGAGAGAGAGAGAGAGAGAGAGAGAGAGAGAGAGAGAGCGGGGAGGAGAGAGAGAGAGAGAGAGAGAGAGAGAGAGAGAGAGAGAGAGAGAGAGAGAGAGAGAGAGAGCGGGGAGAGAGAGAGAGAGAGAGAGAGAGAGAGAGAGAGAGAGAGAGAGAGAGAGAGAGAGAGAGAGAGAGAGAGAGCGAGCGGGGAGAGAGAGAGAGAGAGAGAGAGAGAGAGAGAGAGAGAGAGAGAGAGAGAGAGAGAGAGAGAGAGAGAGAGAGAGGGAGGGAGGGAGGGAGGGAGGGAGGGAGAGGGAGAGAGGAGAGAGAGAGAGAGAGAGAGAGAGAGAGAGAGAGAGAGAGAGAGAGAGAGAGAGAGAGAGAGAGAGGGGGGGGGGAGAGAGGGAGAGAGAGAGAGAGAGAGAGAGAGAGAGAGAGAGAGAGAGAGAGAGAGAGAGAGAGAGATCTGGAGGCTGGATCAGCTGCAAGCCTGGACCAATGGCGTCCTCTGGAAGAAGAAAAAAAAGGAAAGAAAGAAATAGAAATCTCGCTCAACACACAACACCTGTGTGTGTTGTGGCCGCTTGTTACAAGTCTAAAGTCACAACCACTGGCATGGTTGTTGAACCCATGCGTCACGTCTGGAACGGTTGTTACGTAAAGGCTGTACAACCCTAGGAAAAAAGGGTTGTTACAACATATACCTGCGTCACAACCTGTACATAAACATACCTGCGTCACAACCTGTACATAAACATACCTGCGTCACAACCTGTACATAAACATACCTGCGTCACAACCTGTACATAAACATACCTGCGTCACAACCTGTACATAAACATACCTGCGTCACAACCTGTACATAAACATACCTGCGTCACAACCTGTACATAAACATACCTGCGTCACAACCTGTACATAAACATACGTGCGTCACAACCTGTACATAAACATACCTGCGTCACAACCTCTGTAATGGCTGCCACACATGCACCTCACAACCTCCATGGAATAATTGCCAGTTATAACGTCACAACCTCTGTAATCACTCCCAGTTACACACACACACACACACACACACACACACACACGTCACACACGTCACAACCTCTGAAATCACTTCCAGTTATACACCCACACGTCACAACCAGCCCCAGAGACGTGCCCCAGCTGATTAAAAGCATCAGGTTTCCCATCCCATCCCATCCCATCCCATCATCCTTGGAGGAAAATAGAACTAATAGGATGGGAAAGGGGGTGTGGGGTCAGATCGGCGTCTGTTAATAGCGCCGTGAAGAGAAGGTCTGGAAGAGAGAGAGATGGGATGGGGTTGGGTGAGTGGGGTTGGGTGAGAGTGGGGTGGGTGAGAGTGGGGGTGGGTGAGAGTGGGGTGGGTGGAAGAGTGGGGTGGGTGTGAGTGGGTGGAAGAGTGAGAGGCAGCTGGAATACAATGGTACATCAATGGTGAGGTCATAAGCATCCCAGATCAATATATACAGTGTTCCCCGGCCCCCCCCCCCCCCCCCCCCCGCTGGGTGGGATGGGTGGAGAGGGAGGGTGGAAGGGGGAAGTGGAAGGGGGAGGTGGTTGAATCTGCAAGCAACATGACCTTCGTGTGTCTGGTGCGTGGTCTGGCCTCGTCGCACCGAAGAGCCACTTCCAGGTTTTTATTTTCCCCCTTCCTTCCTTCCTCTCCCTCTCTCATCTCCCTCTCCCATCTTCTTTGAGCCGATCCTCAGGTCACGAAAAACGAGACGAGGCAGTTCACTCATTACCCGATAATGACGACCCCTCCATCCCCCTCCACGGAGGAGGAGAAGAAGAAGGAGGAGCCACGTCTTCACGCCCTTCGTCTCTGGACACACACAGACAGATGGCGTTTCCAGAAGACCTGGACCACGCCGCCGCGCTGGAAGACCACAGAGACCCCCCCCCCCAAAAAAAAAACCTCCCATTGTCCCTCTCTGTCCCACGCCGTCTGTGACCTGGTCTTCTTCGTCGGGCGTGGGAAGGGAAGGGGGCCCCTTGTGGCTACAGGGGGGGGGGGTCTGGGGGGGGTCTGGGGGGGGAGGGTCTTCCAGCCGCCGCGTCCAGCCCTTCCAGACTGGAAGGGGAAGGGGGACAGATGTTCCACGTACCCCTTTCCAGCCCACCCTACCATTCCTCCACTTCTGGGAAAGACGTCCACTTTCTCCTGTCCATCACCACTTCCCTTCCTCCCTTCCCTCTCGCCACGGCTGGTGTTTGATGTTATTCCAGTTCAATCCCTCTGCGGTGGCTTGGCACCTGCGGCATCCGGCGCCGCTGCCGCGCTCGCTAGTACCAGGGTTTTTCCCGTGGCTATATATTCGTGGCGTGGCTGGTCCTGCTGGGCGGGGTACACACACACACACACACACACACACACACACACACACACACCCTCCTTCTGCTGGTCTTGTGCCTACTTCTACTACTACTACTACTACTACTACTACTACTACTACTACTACTACTACCACTACTACCACTTCTATCACTACTACTACTAACACTGCTATTACCTCCTTGGCGAAGTCGCTGTTCACTCCCTTCTACTGGTCGAAAACATCCAAGGAAAACGAGAGAGACGCAAATAAATACGATCATACATCATACAATAACTTCATACATTACAGGGTTTGATATCTATTGTATTCTAAGTAGTTCAAAGTAATACAAGTTATTTTTCCCCTATTCCATGAACTCATTTAACACAAGAAAAAACAATAAAAAAAAAAATTGGATGACGAAGTACGAAGTGGATTTAGGGATTTTTTTTTAATGGGTATCTGAAGTAAACATAAATTCATCACAATATTGTCGCACCCTATTACATAAAGTCATCTAACACAAGAAAAATCAATAACACTGAATAACGAAATACGACGTGGAATAAACAATAATAACACTGAATAACGAAGTACGACGTGGAATAAACAATAATAATAACTGAATAACGAAGTACGACGTGGATTTTGGGGGTTTTAAGGGGTAACTAAAATAAACATACTTTCATCACAATATCGTCGCACCCTCCTGGGTTCTGTATTTCAAGGCAATACAAGTTATTTTCCCTATAATATAACGGCATTTAACACAAGAAAAAACAATAATAACATTGAATAACGAAGTACGACGTGGAATAAACAATAATAATAACTGAATAACGAAGTAAGACGTGGATTTTAGGGTTTTTTAGGGGTAGCTAAAATAAACATAATTTCATCACAGTATGGTCGCACCCTCCTGGGTTCTGTATTTCAAGGCAATACAAGTTATTTTCCCTATAATATAACGGCATTTAACACAAGAAAAAACAATAATAACATTGAATAACGAAATACGACGTGGAATAAACAATAATAACTATGAATAACGAAGTAAGACGTGGATTTTAGGTTTTTTTAGGGGTAACTAAAATAAACATAATTTCATCACAATATTGTCGCACCTTCCTGGGGGGGTTTCTCTCTGCCCACGAGGATGGAACGACACACGACAGGCCTTCAAGGGGGGACGACTCATATACACTCACATCTTTCCACTCTCCTGTCGCACCCACTGGGGGCTTCCCTGGTCCCTGACGCGTAACGACTCACGACACGGTTTTAGGAGTGACGCGCGTAAACCCAATCTCATTGTACGCCTGTCGCGACGCCTTTGGATGAGGAGGAGGAGACGCCCCCTTCCGCGCCGCGCCGCCCCCCCTTTTTTTGGGCTTACGAGCCACGACGGGAGAATTGGCAGTTACGCAAGTGGAGTTAAATGATGTAGCGCCATTAGGGTGTGTCCCGTTTTTTTTTTTTAAGACCCGAATGGTCAACGGGGAGGGAATGGGTGGCTCCAAGAAAGGGGATTTAGGAGGGAAGGAAGGGGATTTAGGAGGGAAGGAAGGGGATTTAGGAGGAAGGGAAGGGAGGAAGGGAAGGGGGGCGAGTAAAGCGGGAAGGGAGGGAAGGGAAGGGGCGACTAGAGGAAGGGAAGGGGCGACTAAAGTAAACTCGATCTTGCCTCGAGTACCGTCGCATCCCTGGGGCGCTCCGCACACTGGCGAAGGGCAGGGCCGGATACCAGGCCCCGCTTTCGGTTACCGGCACAACCGGCCGTTGCATCGGATAAGTCTCTCTCCCGTACGCATCCGAGTTGTACACAACCGGATGGGGTGTGTTGTGGAAATCGGGGGAGGGGGGGTTGTTAAATCCACCGTGGTTATATGGAGGTCATCCACTGACCACGCGCGCGCGCGCGCGATCGGTCGATTAAACCAGATCGGCCAGCATCAAAATACCGAGGTAATCGGATTTCCTGAAATCGGAAGAGAAGAAAAAAATATCGGATGTGGGTTTACGAGAATAGACTATAACTGAATCCTGGACGACCAGTCTATCGGGCAAAATATCGCAGTAATCAAGTAATTAAATACCTAAATACCGATGAAAGTAAGGTAATCCGATACTATCAAATATTCAACCTGAAGATCAGAATAATCAAATATCTGAATATTCTACTTGAATATAAAAATACTCCAATATCTGAATATTCAACTTAAATATAAGAATACTCCAATATCTTAATATTCAACTTAAATATAAGAATACTCCAATATCTTAATATTCAACTTAAATATAAGAATACTCCAATATCTTAATATTCAACTTAAATATAAGAATACTCCAATATCTTAATATTCAACTTAAATATAAGAATACTCCAATATCTTAATATTCAACTTAAATATAAGAATACTCCAATATCTTAATATTCAACTTAAATATAAGAATACTCCAATATCTTAATATTCAACTTAAATATAAAAATACTCCAATATCTGAATATTCAACATGCATAAAAGAATACTCCAATATCTTAATATTCAACTTAAATATAAGAATACTCCAATATCTTAATATTCAACTTAAATATAAGAATACTCCAATATCTTAATATTCAACTTAAATATAAAAATACTCCAATATCTGAATATTCAACTTAAATATAAGAATACTCCAATATCTTAATATTCAACTTAAATATAAGAATACTCCAATATCTTAATATTCAACTTAAATATAAGAATACTCCAATATCTTAATATTCAACTTAAATATAAAAATACTCCAATATCTGAATATTCAACTTGCATATAAGAATACTCCAATATCTTAATATTCAACTTAAATATAAGAATACTCCAATATCTTAATATTCAACTTAAATATAAGAATACTCCAATATCTTAATATTCAACTTAAATATAAGAATACTCCAATATCTTAATATTCAACTTAAATATAAGAATACTCCAATATCTTAATATTCAACTTAAATATAAGAATACTCCAATATCTTAATATTCAACTTAAATATAAGAATACTCCAATATCTTAATATTCAACTTAAATATAAGAATACTCCAATATCTTAATATTCAACTTAAATATAAGAATACTCCAATATCTGAATATTCAGCCATGATCATAAGCCAAGACTTTCCAATACAAAATCGTAGCATTATCTAATGGCAATAAGGGGCCACAAAGACACTAAGAACACTCCTTGAAGAACATGAAGAACAAGAACAACATGAAGAACAAGTCTGTGAACACATCAAGACAGAACAAAGACAAGAACAACAAAAATAAAGGGCCACAAAGACACTTAGAACACCCCTTGAAGAACATGAAGAACAAAAGAAGACACAAAGACACTAAGAACACCCCCTGAAGAACATGAAGAACAAGTCTGTGAACACATCAAGACAGAACAAAGACAAGAACAACAACAACAACAACAAAAAGACACAAAGGAAAACCGGACGAATAACTGTAAATACAAACAAACAAACAAACACATGGTCATCATCACATTTTCTTTTCCCCATTGCTATCATTTACTCAAGACATACTTAAATATTAAGCCCAGTTCTCCTTCGTAGAAAACTGAGGTCGGGTCTCAAACTATTTCAATTGTGAGGAGGGGGGGAGGGTGGAGGGTGCTCTTGATAGAAAACGGGGTATACTGTGAGAGGAGGGGGGTCCCTTTCAAAGAAAACGGGGTATACTGTGAGGGGGTGTCCCTTCAAAGAAAACGGGGTATACTGTGAGAGAGGGGAGGGGGGTCCCTTTCAAATAAAACGGGGCATACTGTGAGGAGAGGGGGGGGAGGGGTCCCTTTCAAAGAAAACGGGGTATATTGTGAGGAGAGGGAGGGTCCCTTTCAAAGAAAACGGGGTATACTGTGAGGGGAGGGAGGGGGGTTCCTCCAAAGAAAACGGGGTATACTGAGAGGGGAGGGGAGGTCCCTTTCAAAGAAAACGGGGTATACTGTGAGGGGAGGGAGGGGGGTCCCTTCAAAGAAAACGGGGTATACTGAGAGGGGAGGGAGGGGGGGTCCCTTTCAAAGAAAACGGGGTATACTGTGAGAGGGGGGGCCCTTCAAAGAAAACGGGGTATACTGTGAGGGGGGAAGGAGGGTCCCTTTCAAAGAAAACGGGGTATACTGTGAGGCGAAGTCCCTTTCAAAGAAAATCTGCAATCAAGCCATAAGACTCACTATCCTATACAATCTTAAGGTATTACGACCCCAATGATACAAACTGGCACAGGGAATTTTTCGTACCAGTTCACAACGCTCATCATAAACGAAGATTAATAACACATGAACCAAACTTATTGAATTAACGACCCCCTCCTTTTTTTTTTTTTTTACGCCATCAGTGCCAGAGGGGCGTACGCAACACCAGCACTACAATGGGGACTTTCAGCCTTACGTACAGACACGGGAAGGGCATCGTACACTACTGGGGGAAGGATAAGGATACACACACACACACACACACACACACACACACACACACACACACACACGCAAATGTATAATGTACACATACACACACACAAATTATATATATATATATATATATATATATATATATATATATATATATATATATATATATATATATATATATAATATATATATGTATACACACAAATGTACATATATATACACATATGTAAACACACACACGTACACACACAAATGTATATATACACAATGTAAACACACGCACACACACAAACCGCTTTAACAACCCCCTAACTACACACCCCTTTTAACCACAACTCTCTAACAACTACATCCCCTGTAATTAACCCTGTAAACAACACCCTACTGGCTCGTGCCCTATGACCCCCTGCCACTCTAACGAGGTCCCTGTAACTCGTGTGGTCTAGCCTTGCACACGCCCACCATGCTGCTGGCACGCGCGTGCGCTAATGGCCCACTCCGTCATGCGCCGTTGGCCCACTAACTAACATCGTTAGGTCGAACAACCTGCCGCTTAACAAGCGCGAACTAGTGGCTAATTGATTGAGTCTCCCCCCCCTCCCTCCCTCCCCAACAACCACCCCCCCCATCCCCACCCAGGCCGGAGGGGGAAGGGGTTAACGGGAGGGGTTAAGGGGGAGGGGTTAAAAGGGAGGGGCTAAGGGGGAGAGGTTAAAAGGGAGGGGTTAAGGGGAAGGGTTAAAAGAGGGGAGTGGTTAAAAGGGGGAGGGATTAAGGGGAGAGGTTAAAAGAGGGAGGGGTTAAGGGGGAGGCGTTAAAAGGGGGAGGGGAGGCGGTCAAAGACACAACGAAGTAAGAACGAAGAGTTGGGGGCAAGAGAGCGCGAGGCGCGTGCCACCACGTGTGGGGGGGGAGACAACACGCGCGCATCACACCACGTGGCCATTCATACACGTGCAGGTCGCGACCTCGCTATAGCGTGCGCCAGACGGGGGGGTCACGACCACACGTGATCGGGTACGACCATACGGGGGTCGTGCATCACACACACACACACACACACACACACACACACACACACATACACACACACACACACACACACACACACACACACACACACACGACCCAAGTTACAACCCCCAGCCATGAGTGATAGACTCTGTCAGAAATTGGTTTCTGGAATCATTCTGTGGCCATTACTGTGTGTGTGTGTGTGTGTGTGTGTGTGGGTGTGGGTGTGTGTGTGTGTGTGTGTGATTACGGCTGTGAAGGGTCTGTGGCGACTTATACAGCCTTTCTGTGGCTCTAGGGGGGTCTTCCACAGAGTCTCTGTGGTCCCCAGGGGTCTGTCACAGACTCTGTGGACCCCAGGGGGTCTGTAACCAAGTCTCTGTGGACCACATGGGTCTGTCACAGACTTTCTGTGGTCCCCAGGGGGTCTGTAACCGAGTCTCTGTGGACCCCAGGGGGGATCTTAAACAGACTCTGTGGTCCCCAGGGGAGAGGGGGTCTTCAACAGACTCTGTGGTCCCCAGGGGAGGGAGGGTCTTCAACAGACTCTGTGGTCCCCAGGGGAGAGGGTCTTCAACAGACTCTGTGGACCCCAGGGGAGGGGGGTCTTCAACAGACTCTGTGGTCCCCAGGGGAGGTCTTCAACAGACTCTGTGGTCCCCAGGGGAGGGGGGTCTTCAACAGACTCTGTGGTCCCCAGGGGAGGTCTTCAACAGACTCTGTGGACCCCAGGGGAGGGAGGGTCTTCAACAGACTCTGTGGACCCTAAGGGAGGGGGGAGGTCTTCAACAGACTCTGTGGACCCCAGGGGAGGGGGGTCTTCAACAGACTCTGTGGTCCCCAGGGGAGGTCTTCAACAGACTCTGTGGTCCCCAGGGGAGGGAGGGTCTTCAACAGACTCTGTGGTCCCCAGGGGAAAGGGGGTCTTCAACAGACTCTGTGGTCCCCAGGGGAGGTCTTCAACAGACTCTGTGGTCCCCAGGGGAGGTCTTCAACAGACTCTGTGGACCCCAGGGGAGAGGGGGTCTTCAACAGACTCTGTGGTCCCCAGGGGAGGTCTTCAACAGACTGTGGTCCCCAGGGGAGAGGGGGTCTTCAACAGACTCTGTGGTCCCCAGGGGAGGTCTTCAACAGACTCTGTGGTCCCCAGGGGAGAGGGGAGGTCTTCAACAGACTCTGTGGTCCCCAGGGGTGGTCTTCAACAGACTCTGTGGACCCCAGGGGAGGGGAGGTCTTCAACAGACTCTGTGATCCCCAGGGGAGAGGGGGTCTTCAACAGACTCTGTGGTCCCCAGGGGAGGTCTTCAACAGACTCTGTGGTCCCCAGGGGTGGTCTTCAACAGACTCTGTGGTCCCCAGGGGAGAGGGGGTCTTCAACAGACTCTGTGGTCCCCAGGGGAGGTCTTCAACAGACTCTGTGGTCCCCAGGGGTGGTCTTCAACAGACTCTGTGGACCCCAGGGGAGGGGAGGTCTTCAACAGACTCTGTGGTCCCCAGGGGAGAGGGGAGGTCTTCAACAGACTCTGTGGTCCCCAGGGGAGAGGGGAGGTCTTCAACAGACTCTGTGGTCCCCAGGGGAGGTCTTCAACAGACTCTGTGGTCCCCAGGGGTGGTCTTCAACAGACTCTGTGGTCCCCAGGGGAGGTCTTCAACAGACTCTGTGGTCCCCAGGGGTGGTCTTCAACAGACTCTGTGGACCCCAGGGGAGGGGAGGTCTTGAACAGACTCTGTGGTCCCCAGGGGAGAGGGGAGGTCTTCAACAGACTCTGTGGTCCCCAGGGGAGGTCTTCAACAGACTCTGTGGTCCCCAGGGGAGAGGGGGTCTTCAACAGACTCTGTGGTCCCCAGGGGAGGTCTTCAACAGACCCTGTGGTCCCCAGGGGAGAGGGGAGGTCTTCAACAGACTCTGTGGACCCCAGGAGAGGGGGTCTTCAACAGACTCTGTGGACCCCAGGGGAGAGGGTCTTCAACAGACCCTGTGGTCTGCGCGGCCAGACAATGTTTACATTCTCAACTCTCATTTTCTTAACGCGCGCGCCCGGCGTCGCCCCGCATAGAAAACGGGTTTAAAAATGGGCGGACACACACACACACACACAAAAAAAAATTCTTTTTTTTAAAATCATGTTCCAAGTTTCACTTTAAAGGGGGGGAGGGGGGGCTGTAGTGCCCCTTAAGTGTCCCCCCCCACCTACACACCCCCTACACCTACACACCCCCTACACCTCCCAAGACCCACCCACTACAAACCACTTACATAATCTACGTGGGGGAAATCTTGAGAGAACGACCCTTGACCACGACGGTATACGACCCTTGATCACGACGGTATACGACCCTTGACCACGACGGTATACGACCCTTGACCACGACGGTATACGACCCTTGACCACGACGGTATACGACCCTTGAACACGACGGTATACGACCCTTGAACACGACGGTATACGACCCTTGACCACGACGGTATACGACCCTTGAACACGACGGTATACGACCCTTGAGCACGACGGTATACGACCCTTGACCACGACGGTATACGACCCTTGAACACGACGGTATACGACCCTTGAGCACGACGGTATACGACCCTTGAACACGACGGTATACGACCCTTGACCACGACGGTATACGACCCTTGAACACGACGGTATACGACCCTTGACCACGACGGTATACGACCCTTGAACACGACGGTATACGACCCTTGACCACGACGGTATACGACCCTTGAACACGACGGTATACGACCCTTGACCACGACGGTATACGACCCTTGACCACGACGGTATACGACCCTTGGGTTACGATAACCTGGTCTTCGGACATACAGATAGATAGATAGATAGATAGAGAGAGAGAGAGAGAGAGAGAGAGAGAGAGAGAGAGAGAGAGAGAGAGAGAGAGAGAGAGAGAGAGAGAGAGCTGGTCAGAGTGCCTCGCTCTCACTGGGAGAGGGGACGGGACTCAGGGCAGCTCTGGGAGAGGGAGAGGGAGAGAGGTGTAGGGAGAGGGGAATGGTCGAGAGATGTGGGCGAAGGGAAAAAAAAAGAAAGATATAGGAAGCATATATGAGAAGAGGGAGAGGGTTGGAAGAGGGTTGTGAGAGGGCTATGAGAGGGGCTGGGAGAGGGGCAGGGAAAGGGGTTGATAGAGAGGGCAGGGAAAGAGGTTGGGAGAGGGGGGCAGTGGGTGAGAGCTACGAGAGGGGCTGGGAGAGGGGCTGGGAGAGGAGCTGGGAGAGGGGCTGGGAGAGGATTGGAAGAGGGTTGGGAGAGGGTTGTGAGAGGGCTGTGAGAGGGGCTGGGAAAGGGGTTGATAGAGAGGGCAGGGAAAGAGGTTGGGAGAGGGGGCAGGGGGTGAGAGCTACGAGAGTCGCTGGGAGAGGGGCTGGGAGAGTCGCTGGGAGAGGGGCTGGGAGAGGGGCTGGGAGAGTCGCTGGGAGAGGGGCTGGGAGAGGGGCAGGGAAAGGGGTTAATAGAGAGGGCAGGGAAAGAGGTTGGGAGAGGGGGGCAGGGGGGTGAGAGCTACGAGAGGGGCTGGGAGAGTCGCTGGGAGAGGGGCTGGGAGAGGAGCTGGGAGAGGGGCTGGGAGAGGGTTGGAAGAGGGTTGATAGAGAGTTGTGAGAGGGCTGGGAGAGGGGCAGGGAAAGGGGTTAATAGAGAGGGCAGGGAAAGAGGTTGGGAGAGGGGGGGCAGTGGGTGAGAGCTACGAGAGGGGCTGGGAGAGTCGCTGGGAGAGGGGCTGGGAGAGAGGGGGGGAGACGTGAGGTGGAGGGGGAGGGCAAGACTGGGGGTTAGGGAACCCTTGTTACCGACCCCTAACACTTGGGGTGGATGAACAGCTGGGCTGACTGTGGGACCGGCGGCCGCAACCCAGGATTCGAACCCCGTCCCTCCTCGACCCTGGGCGGCCCAATAGATAAAGATAGATAGATAGATAGATATAATGGTAGAACTCAACCTCATTCCTCCTTAACGACCCTTTCTAATCACCTCCTCGACCCTTGGCGGCCCAATAGATAGATAGATAGATAGATATAATGGTAGAACTCAACCTCATTCTTCCTTAACGACCCTCTCTAATCACCTTCCCCCCCCCCCCATGATATTCCCAGAACCAGGGATGTTAAAGTCTTTCAAACAACCTCTTAAACTCCCCTTAATTACCCCCCTTAATTACCCCATTATAATCCGCCATGGGGGTAAACCATTATAAGTTTACGGTCGAAAAATATAAACAAGTAAACACCCTTTATAAAAGAAAACGTAAACTGTAAATGGCATGTTTACAGTTGGCTACGTCCTGATTGGTGCAAAAACCTCGATAAAGAAAACGGGTCTTATTACCTGTCCACCAATGGGATCAAGGCTGGCTCGGCCCGACAGCCAATAGCAGCAGGGAGGCCACACGTGGTCGGCGACGGGCTGGGCCAATCACGAAGGACGTAAACAAAATGCTGACCAGCACTGGTGTGACCTCGAGGTCACCAATACGGGGTCACCCACTCTCATCTCTGGCACCAGGTCACCAACACGGGGTCATCCACTCTCATCTCTGGCACCAGGTCACCAATACGGGGTCACCCACTCACATCTCTGGCACCAGGTCACCAATATGGGGGTCACCCACTCAAGCTGTGACACCAGGTCACCAATATGGGGGTCACCCACTCATCTCTGGCACCAGGTCACCAACACGGGGTCACCCACTCTCATCTCTGGCACCAGGTCACCAATACGGGGTCATCCACTCTCATCTCTGGCACCAGGTCACCAATATGGGGGTCACCCACTCACATCTCTGGCACCAGGTCACCAATATGGGGGTCACCCACTCAAGCTGTGACACCAGGTCACCAATATGGGGTCACCCACTCATCTCTGGCACCAGGTCACCAACACGGGGTCACCCACTCTCATCTCTGGCACCAGGTCACCAATACGGGGTCACCCACTCACATCTCTGGCACCAGGTCACCAATACGGGGTCATCCACTCAAGCTATGACACCAGGTCACCAATACGGGGTCATCCACTCTCATCTCTGGCACCAGGTCACCAATACGGGGTCATCCACTCAAGCTATGACACCAGGTCACCAATACGGGGTCACCCACTCTCATCTCTGGCACCAGGTCACCAATACGGGGTCACCCACTCTCATCTCTGGCACCAGGTCACCAATACGGGGTCACCCACTCATATCTCTGGCACCAGGTCACCAATATGGGGGTCACCCACTCAAGCTGTGACACCAGGTCACCAATATGGGGGTCACCCACTCATCTCTGGCACCAGGTCACCAACACGGGGTCACCCACTCTCATCTATGACACCAGGTCACAATATGGGGGTCACCAACTCAAGCTCTTGACACCAGGTCACAATATGGGGGGGTCACTAACTCAAGGTCTTGACACCAGGTCACGAATATGGGGGGGTCACTAACTCAAGGTCTGTCACCAGGTCACAATATGGGGGTCACCAACTCAAGCTCTTGACACCAGGTCACCAACAGAGGTCACTAACTTGAGCAACACCAGGTCAACAACAGGGGATTAATTCACTCACCAGCTCTGGCACCAGGTCACCACGTCGAGCACCAGGTCACCAGGTCAAGCCAGACTTACCTGCCAAAGAAAAAAAAAAATATATATATATATATATATATATATATATATATAAGAATATTATATATATTATTTATTGTATTATTTTTAACATTAATGGTTTGTGTGTGAGAGAGAGAGAGAGAGAGAGAGAGAGAGAGAGAGAGAGAGAGAGAGAGAGAGAGAGAGAGAGAGAGAGAGAGAGAGAGAGAACATGTAAAAGTTCAAAACGTACATAAGAAAGAGGGGTTCGGGAGGGGGGGAGAAAGTTCACTTAATGGGGGGTGGGGGAGGGGGAGAGGGGCGCCTCTCCCTCACCCCTACCAGTGTAGAACTCCCCTCTCCTCCTCCTCCCCTCCCCCCGTACAATCAACATCAACACAGGCACCAAACACAACAACAACAACAACAACAACAACAACAAGACACATATCTCCCCCAAAATGGCAGTTGGGGTGATTAAAACTTTTTCTCCCCTCCCCTTCCCCTTCCCCTTCTCCCCCCCCACACAAACAACACTTGGTCTTCTCCGTCACAACCTATGGTCTTCTCCGTCACAACCCTCTGGTCTTCTCCGTCACAACCCTCTGGTCTTCTCCGTCACAACCCTCTAGTCTTCTCCGTCTAACAACCATCTGGTCTTCTCCGTCACAACCCCTGGTCTTCTCCGTCTAACAACCTCTGGTCTTCTCCGTCTAACAACCATCTGGTCTTCTCCGTCACTAACCTCTGGTCTTCTCCGTCATAAACCTCTGGTCTTCTCCGTCAAACAACCCTGGTCTTCTCCGTCAAACAACCATCTGGTCTTCTCCGTCACAACCCTGGTCTTCTCCGTCACAACCTCTGGTCTTCTCCGTCTAACAACCATCTGGTCTTCTCCGTCACAACCCCTGGTCTTCTCCGTCATAACAACCCTCTGGTCTTCTCCGTCTAACAACCATCTGGTCTTCTCCGTCACAACCTCTGCTCTTCTCCGTCTAACAACCCTCTGGTCTTCTCCGTCTAACAAACCTCTGGTCTTCTCCGTCCAACCTCTTCTCCGTCTAACAACCATCTGGTCTTCTCCGTCATAACCCCTGGTCTTCTCCGTCATAACCCCTGGTCTTCTCCGTCAAACAACCCCTGGTCTTCTCCGTCATAACCCTCTGGTCTTCTCCGTCATAACCCCCTGGTCTTCTCCGCCATAACCCCCTGGTCTTCTCCGTCATAACCCCTGGTCTTCTCCGTCACAACCTCTGGTCTTCTCCGTCACAACCCCTGGTCTTCTCCGTCTAACAACCCCTGGTCTTCTCCGTCACAACCCCTGGTCTTCTCCGTCATAACCCCCTGGTCTTCTCCGTCTAACAACACCGAACCAAACTCTGTCATCGCCCCTTTGCGTCTACGACAGAGCAGCGACGCTTGACGCGTGCGTCAAGGCTGCGTCGCGACTTCCAACGCCCGACACAGTAACACCTGCGCGTCGCTACGTCTAACACCTACGTGTACGACACCTGCGTTGCGACATACGACACCTGCGCGTCGCTTCGTCTAACACCTACGTGTACGACACCTGCGTTTCGACGTACGACACCTACGTGTGCGACAACTGCGTTGCGACATACACCTACGTTTGCGACGTACGACACCTGCGTTGCGACGTACGACACCTGCGTTTGCTACGTACGACACCTGCGTTAGCGACGTACAACACCTGCGTTGCGACGTACGACACCTGCGTTGTGACGTACGACACCTGCGTTCCGACGTACGACACCTACGTTTCGACGTACGACACCTGCGTTGTGACGTACGACACCTGCGTTCCGACGTACGACACCTACGTTTCGACGTACGACACCTGCGTTGTGACGTACGACACCTGCGTTCCGACGTACGACACCTACGTTTCGACGTACGACACCTGCGTTGCGAAGCAATTACTGGTAGCAGTACACTTCAACAAACAAACCTCTCCCCCCTCAAACAACCCTCCCCCCTCAAACAACTCCCCCCTCAAACACCCCTCCCCCTCAAACAACCCTCCCCCCTCAAACAACCCTCCCCCCTCAAACAACCCTGCCCCCCCTCAAACAACCTTCCCCCCACAAACAACCCTCCCCCCTCAAACAACCCTGCCCCCCTCAAACAACCCTGCCCCCCCTCAAACACCCTTCCCCCTCAAACACCGCCCCCCCTCAAACAACCCTCCCCCCTCAAACACCGCGTACAGCGTACATCACGAGACGTTGGCCACCTCAATGGGCGACGGGCTATCATTAACTACCGCCATCGAGTAATTAACAATCCAATTACCCACAGTGGTTCAGTGGGGTCCCAACACCCCCCCCCTCCGTGACACCAACACCCCCCACCCCCCACCCCTAATGACAGCGCCTCAAGTAAGGCACTTAAGCTCCAAGTGCCTCGTGTTAAGTACAGCACTTCGATTTAAGTGCCCGCCACACCCACCCCCCCCATCGGTCTGCTCTCCCCCCTCACCCCCCCCTCCTCGTGCTAATTACACCAATCACAGGTCGCTAATTACCACCACTGATCATGATCACCCCCCCTCCAATCTGGGCAGTGCCAAAGGCAAGTGCCAAGAGGCAGTACCAAGGGGTAGTGCCAAGGGCAAGTGCCAAGGGGCAGTGCCAAAGGCCAGTGCCAAGAGATAGTGCCAACGGTCAGTGCCAAGTGGCATAGCCAAGGGCAAGTACCAAGGGTCAGTGACAAGGGGTAGTGCCAAGGGGTAGTACCAAGGGCAAGTGCCAAGAGGCAGTGCCAAGGGTAGTGCCAAGGGGCAGTGCCAAAGGCCAGTGCCAAGAGATAGTGCCAACGGTCAGTGCCAAGTGGCATAGCCAAGGGCAAGTACCAAGGGTCAGTGACAAGGGGTAGTGCCAAGGGGTAGTACCAAGGGCAAGTGCCAAGAGGCAGTGCCAAGGGTAGTGCCAAGGGGTAGTACCAAGGGCAAGTGCCAACGGTGTGCCAAGGGCAATTACCATTGCTCAGTGCCAAGGGCAAGTACCAAGGGGTAATGCCAAGGGTCAGTGCCAAGAGGCAGTGCCAAGGGCAAGTACCAAGGGTAGTGCCAAGGGGTAGTACCAAGGGCAAGTGCCAACGGTGTGCCAAGGGCAAATACCATTGCTCAGTGCCAAGGGCAAGCACCAAGGGGTAATGCCAAGGGTCAGTGCCAAAGACAAGTGCCAAGGGCAAGTACTAAGGGTCAGTGCCAAGGGTCAGTACCAAGGGCCTCTTATATATACAACTGAGCGCCCCCCCCCCCCATCCCACATAGAGCTTCGCCAGCTTACGTCACTCCATTCCCCTCAAATCACAAACATACTTACATTCCTTAAGAAGATTAAAGTAAATAAGTAAGTAGCCACGCGGAGAAATGAGTTAAGTGAATTAAGTAAGGGAGTGAACCAGTACTTATGCAAGCTAAAGGCTTACCAATAACACTTACGTACATTCATTAAGTACATAAGTGAGCAGTTAAGTATGTAAGTAGATCGGTGGCTTTTGGTCTACTTACAAGACATCCAATTTGCACACATCCCAAGTGGGTTCCTTACTGACCTTTGACAACGACATATAATTGTATGATCCCAAGTCTTGACCCAAAATATTGATCACAAAATACCCCTCAGATATTGACCACACAATACCCCTCAGATATTGACCACACAATACCCCTCAGATATTGACCACACAATACCCCTCAGATATTGACCACACAATACCCCTCAGATATTGACCACACAATACCCCTCAGATATTGACCACACAATACCCCTCAGATATTGACCACACAATACCCCTCAGATATTGACCACACAATACCCTTCAGATATTGACCACACAATACCCCTCAGATATTGACCACACAATACCCCTCACATATTGACCACACAATACCCTTCACATATTGACCACACAATACCCTCAGATATTGACCACACAATACCCCTCAGATATTGACCACACAATACCCCTCAGATATTGACCACACAATACCCCTCAGATATTGACCACACAATACCCTTCACATATTGACCACACAATACCCTCAGATATTGACCACACAATACCCCTCAGATATTGACCACACAATACCCCTCAGATATTGACCACACAATACCCTTCACATATTGACCACACAATACCCTCAGATATTGACCACACAATACCCCTCAGATATTGACCACACAATACCCCTCAGATATTGACCACACAATACCCCTCACATATTGACCACACAATACCCCTCACATATTGACCACACAATACCCCTCAGATATTGACCGCACAATACCCCTCAGATATTGACCACACAATACCCCTCAGATATTGACCACACAATACCCCTCACATATTGACCACACAATACCCCTCACATACTGACCACACAATACCCCTCAGATATTGACCACACAATACCCCTTAGATATTGACCATACAATACCCCTCAGATATTGACCACACAATACCCCTCAGATATTGACCACACAATACCCCTCAGATATTGACCGCACAATACCCCTCAGATATTGACCACACAATACCCCTCAGATATTGACCACACAATACCCCTCAGATATTGACCACACAATACCCCTCTGATACTGACCACACAATACCCCTCAGATATTGACCACACAATACCCCGCAGATATTGACCACACAATACCCCTCAGATATTGACCACACAATACCCCTCAGATATTGACCACACAATACCCTTCAGATATTGACCACACAATACCCTTCAGATATTGACCACACAATACCCTTCAGATATTGCTATTAAATGTCTTTTGACTATCTAAAATATTGACCACAAAATACCCTCAGATATTGCTAGTAAAAGTCTTTGACTATCCAAAATATTGACCACAAAATACCCCTCAGATATTGCCAGTAAAATGTCTGACTATCCAAAATATCGACCACAAAATACCTCTCAAATATTGCTATCAAATGCGTTTTATTAATCAAAATATCGACCACAAAATGCCCCTCAAATATTGCTATCAAATGCCTTTCATTAATCAAAATATCGACCACAAAATACCCCTCAAATACTACTGTTAACTGTCTTTGATCATCCAAAATATCGACTACAAAATACTCGCGCCTGCAACAGGAGCAATAATGGCAACGGCACTTACAACAGAAACGGAAGGAACAACAGATAGCGAAAAAAACAGTAGCAACGGTAACATACAGCAACGGTAAAGTATACAGCAACGGTAAAGTATATAGCAACGGTAAAGTATACAGCAACGGTAAAGTGTACAGCAACGGTAAAGTATACAGCAACGGTAAAGTATACAGCAACAGTAAAAGTATACAGCAACGGTAAAGTATACAGCAACGGTAAAAGTATACAGCAACGGTAACGTATACAGCAACGGTAACATTCGTTGTAGTGACGCTAAATACATTACCAGCATCAATGACGCGCGACGCCAAATACAGTAACAGCGCCAACAACAGCTGTAGCAGCAGCATTACCAATAATAGCTACAGCTACCCCAACTACACATGCATCATTAATAACAGCTGCATCACCAACAACAGTTGCACCAACAACAGCTTCATCACCAACAACAGTTGCAGCTGCACCAACAACAGCTTCATCACCAACAACAGCTTCATCACCAACAACAGTTGCAGCTGCACCAACAACAGCTTCATCACCAACAACAGTTGCAGCTGCACCAACAACAGCTTCATCACCAACAACAGTTGCAGCTGCATCACCAACAACAGCTTCATCACCAACAACAGTTGCAGCTGTACCAACTACAGCTACATCACCAACAACAGTTGCAGCTGCACCAACAACAGCTGCATCACCACAAGTTTGCAGCTGCACCAACAACAGCTGCATCACCAAGAAGTTTGCAGCTGCACCAACTACAGCTGCATCACCAACAAGTTTGCAGCTGCAACAGCAACAGCTGCATCACCAAGAAGTTTGCAGCTGCACCAACTACAGCTGTATCACCAACAACAGTTGTAGCTCTACCAACTACAGCTACATCGCCAAGAAGTTTGCAGCTGCATCACCAACAACAGTTGCAGCTGCACCAACAACAGCTGCATCACCTACAAGTTTGCAGCTGCACCACCAACAACAGTTGCAGCTGCACCAACGACAGCTGCACCACCAACAACAGTTGCAGCTGCACCACCAACAACAGTTGCAGCTGCACCAACTACAGCTTCATCACCAACAACAGTTGCAGCTGCACCAACTACAGCTGCATCACCAACAACAGTTGCAGCTGCACCAACTACAGCTGCACCACCAACAACAGTTGCAGCTGCACCAACTACAGCTGCACCACCAACAACAGTTGCAGCTGCACCAACTACAGCTTCATCACCAACAACAGTTGCAGCTGCACCAACTACAGCTTCACCAACAACAGTTGCAGCTGCACCAACTACAGCTGCATCACCAACAACAGTTGCAGCTGCACCAACTACAGCTGCACCACCAACAACAGTTGCACCAACTACAGCTGCATCACCAACAACAGTTGCAGCTGCACCACCAACAACAGTTGCAGCTGCACCAACTACAGCTTCATCACCAACAACAGTTGCAGCTGCACCAACTACAGCTGCATCACCAACAACAGTTGCAGCTGCACCAACTACAGCTTCATCACCAACAACAGTTGCAGCTGCACCAACTACAGCTGCATCACCAACAACAGTTGCAGCTGCACCACCAACAACAGCTGCATCACCAACAACAGTTGCAGCTGCACCAACTACAGCTGCATCACCAACAACAGTTGCAGCTGCACCAACTACAGCTTCATCACCAACAACAGTTGCAGCTGCACCAACTACAGCTGCATCACCAACAACAGTTGCAGCTGCACCACCAACAACAGCTGCATCACCAACAAACAGCTGCAGGTGACATCCATCAGGGCCTGCCTAGCCGGGCTGGGCATAGCCGGGCCGGGCTGGGCCTAGCTAGCCGGGCCGGGCTGGGCCTAGCTAGGCGGGCTGGGGGGCTGGGCCTGGCTGGGTCTGGTTGACGCAGTGTTAAAGGGGATGGCAGGCATAACCCCCCCCCCCCCCCCGCAACACACACACACACACACACACGTT
>NC_092228.1:42271030-42281030 GCF_036320965.1 Panulirus ornatus
GAGACAGAAAATCATTCTCCAAGTCTGTCAGGTCCCCTGTCTGTTGCCTGTTGGCCCCGTCTGTTGCCTCCTGGCCCCGTCTGTTTCCTCCTGGCCCTGTCTGTTCCTCCTGTCTGTTGCTTCCTCCCGTCTGTTTCCTCCTGGCCCTGTCTGTTCCTCTTGTCTGTTGCTTCCTCCCGTCTGTTTCCTCCTGGCCCTGTCTGTTCCTCCTGTCTGTTGCCTGTTGGCCCCGTCTGTTGCCTCCTGGCCCTGTCTGTTCCTCCTGTCTGTTGCCTGTTGGCCCCGTCTGTTGGCTCCTGCCCCCCCCGTCTGTTCCTCCAGTCTGTCACCCTCTGGTCTCGCCAGCTTACCCGTCAAATCCATCGCCCCCCTCCACCAGCCCTCCAAGACACTCCCTCCCTCCCTCCCTCCCTCCAGGACCACTTCCCTCCCTCCGTCCCTCCAGGACCCCCCTCCCTCCCTCCGTCCCTCCAGGACCACTTCCCTCCCTCCGTCCCTCCAGGACCCCCCTCCCTCCCTCCATCCAGGACCCCCTCCCTCCCTCCGTCCCTTCAGGACCCCCTCCCTCCCTCCGTCCCTCCAGGACCCCCCTCCCTCCCTCCCTCCAGGACCACTTCCCTCCCTCCCTCCCTCCCTCCAGGACCCCCTCCCTCCCTCCGTCCCTCCAGGACCCCCTCCCTCCCTCCCTCCAGAACACCCTCCCTCCCTCCCTCCAGGAGGGAGGGAGGGAGGGCGAAGTGCGTTAATTATCAAGTTCTTACCAGCGAATTATGCGCTGAACCCCCCCCTCCCCCCCTTCCCTTGCCTCAAGCTTAAGCTGGGCTTCTCAAGAGCGCGCGCGCACGCACACACACACACACACACACACACACACACACACACACACACACACACAAAGTAACGAGAGTAATTAAGGGCCTCGTCCAAACAAGGCAGTTCAACTATTGGTCAATGTGTCGCCCTGGGTGGGGGGGGGAGGAAGGGTAGGTCAGGTCATGAACAGACTGGAGGAGGAGGAGGTCAAAGGTCACTTGAAGGCGAATAAAGGAACCAAAGAAGAAGAAGAGGAAGAAGAGGAGGAGGAGGAGGAGGAGGAGGAGGAGGAGGAGGAGGAGGAGGAGAAGAAGAAGAAGAAGAAGAAGAAGAAGAAGAAAAAACAAGAAGAGGAAGAAGAAGAAATCCGGATATATATACACACTTTACCTAACCTGTTTATAACCTAAAGGAATCCGGATATGTACACACACACACACACACTTTACCTAGCTTCCTACCCTAAAAGAATTCGTGTATACACTTACCCAACCCGTTTACCTAAAGGAACCCGGATATACACACTTTACCTAACCCCCTTACATTAAGGGAATTCGAAAAGACCCCTTTATCTGACCTGCTTTCCCTAAAATAATCTATATAAATCCGTCTTAACTTTAAGAACGAGGTTATCTTACTTAAAGGAATTCGTATATATACACTACACCTACCCTAATTACCTAAAGGAACCCGGATACACACACACACTTTACCTAATTACCTAAAGGAACCCCGATACACACACACACTTTACCTAATTACCTAAAAGAACCCGGATACACACACACACACGCTTTACCTAATTACCTAAAAGAACCTTATATATAAAATTACCTAAAAGAACCTTATATATAAAATTACCTAAAAGAACCTTATATATAAAATTACCTAAAAGAACCTTATATATAAAATTACCTAAAAGAACCTTATATATAAAATTACCTAAAAGAACCTTATATATAAAATTACCTAAAAGAACCTTATATGTAAATCCGCCTGGCCTCCACGAACGCCAACCATCACAGGCGGTGGTAAAGACTTGTTTCAACAAGTCCTAAGCAACAATTATATATATCTATGGCTAAACGACCCTTAACACCTGTATAGCACGATCAACGGTAACTACCCAATTGGCCATGGCCCAATCCTCAACTACGTCACGTCTCGAATCGCGCCATCGCAGTAGTTTAAGCTTATGAACTACCCATTCGTAATTACCTTGTGTGTCCGTCCATCCCTCTGCTAATGACAATCACACACTTTACCCCCCCAGAGAAAACCACAAAACCTCCCCCTCCCCCCAGAGAAAACCACAAAACCTCCCCTCCCCCAGAGAAAACCACAAAACCTCCCCCTCCCCCCAGAGAAAACCACAAAACCTCCCCCTCCCCCCAGAGAAAACCACAAAACCTCCCCCTCCCCCCAGAGAAAACCAGAAAACCTCCCCCTCCCCCAGAGAAAACCAGAAAACCTTCCCCCTCACCCCCCAGAGAAAACCACAAAACCTCCCCCTCCCCCCAGCGAAAACCACAAAACCTCCCCTCCCCCAGAGAAAACCACAAAACCTCCCCCCAGAGAAAACCACAAAACCTCCCATACACCAAATATTCTCCAGTCCCCCCTAAATATTTTCCACATCTCCGTTTTCTTTTCATCAAAATCTAAAAAAAATCGCGTTAATATATATATATATATATATATATATATATATATATATATATATATATATATATATATATACGTGTGTGTGTGTGTGTGTGTGTGTGTGGATGGGCCATTTTTCGTGTTCCCGGCGCTACCTCAGTGACACGGCAAACAGCGATCAACTATCATCATTAAACATAAATACATATAAACACATACCATAACAATAACAGGGAAGGGTAATTAAGTCTGCAGTAGTAATAAGGCCAGAGACAATTAACTCCAAAAGAGCTTCTACGATAATTAGGTTTAGGGTAATTATCTGGGGAGGGGGGGAGGGGGGTAATTACACCTGCTCTAACGAGCCACTTTCGAACCAGCAGTTTTCGTCAGTTTATTTCTAAAGTCGGGAACGCTACTTTCTGACATTACTTAAGTATATGACAAATATGGTTAATCATATGTATGTATGTATTTGTTTGTATGTATGTATGTATGTATGTATGTATGTATGTATGTATGTATGTATGTATGTATGTACGTTTGTATGTATGTATGTATGTATGTATGTATGTATTTGTTTGTATGTATGTATGTATGTTTGTATGTATGTATGCATGTATGTATGTATGTATGAAAGTATGTATGCATGCATGTATGTATGTATATATATATATATATTTTTTTTTAACTATTCGCCATTTCCCGCATTAGCGAGGTAGCGTTAAGAACAGAGAACTGGGCCTTTGAGGGAATATCCTCACCTGGCCCCCTTCTCTGTTCCTTTTGGAGATGTGGAAAATATTTAGGGGGGACTGGAGAATATATATATATATATATATATATATATATATATATATATATATATATATATATATATATATGAAAGCATGTATGTATGTATTTATGTTTGTATGTATGTATGTATGTATGTATGTACGTATGTATGCATCTATGTTTGTATGTATGTATGCATGTATGTATGTTTGTACGTATGTATATATGAAAGTATGTATGTATGTATTAATTTGTATACATGTATGTATGTATGTATGTATGTTCCTGTATAACTGAGAATGACTGAAAGACGTTTATGTATTTAAGACAAATTATAATCATTTGGAGAGTGAGTGTGAGCGAGTGTGGCCTTTGTTGTCTTTTCCTAGCGCTACCTTGCGCTCATTTGGTGGGAGGGGGTTGTTGTGGCGGGGTGTCGGTGGGAATGAATGAGGGTAGACTGTGAATTGTGTACATGTGTTTGCCTCGCAAACGCGCGAAGCAGCGACAAGGCAAAAAAAAAAAAATAAATAAATATATATATATATATATTATCCCTGGGGATAGGGGAGAAAGAATACTTGCCACGTATTCCCTGCGTGTCGTAGAAGGCGACTAAAAGGGAAGGGAGCTGAGGGGGGCTGGAAATCCTCCCCTCTCGTTTTTTTTCTTTTTTTTAATTTTCCAAAAGAAGGAACAGAGAAGGGGGCCAGGTGAGGATATTCCCTCAAAGGCCCAGTCCTCTGTTCTTAACGCTACCTCGCTAATGCGGGAAAGGGCGAATAGGACGAAAGAAAAAGAAAGAATAATCATTATTATCATTATTATTATCATTATTATTATTATTATTATTATTATTATTATTATTATTATTAATTATCACAACACTAATTAAAAATGTTCACTTAGAAACCAGTAAATCCCACATAGTCTATTTTTAAACCACTTTAAACTCACAACTCCGACATTAATCGATATAATAATAATAATAATAATAATAATAATAATAATAATTTAATTATTAAGGCATAATCATGTCTCGTTTTCTCTGTTTTCTGACAACCTTGCAGACCATCCCTTTAACTGGGGGTTGCCAAGTGGCTATTTTCCTGGTAGGTAGAGCACGACAGTATACGACCCTTGAGCACGACGGTATACGATCCTTGACCACGACGGTATACGACCCTTGAGCACGACGGTATACGACCCTTGACCACGACGGTATACGACCCTTGACCACGACGGTATACGACCCTTGACCACGACGGTATACGACCCTTGAACACGACGGTATACGACCCTTGAGCACGACGGTATACAACCCTTGAACACGACGATATACGACCCTTGAGCACGACGGTATACGACCCTTGACCACGACGGTATACGACCCTTGACCACGACGGTATGCGACCCTTTGAGCACGACGGTATGCGACCCTTGAACACGACGGTATACGACCCTTGACCACGACGGTATACGACCCTTGACCACGACGGTATACGACCCTTGACCACGACGGTATACGACCCTTTGAGCACGACGGTATGCGACCCTTGAACACGACGGTATACGACCCTTGAACACGACGGTATACGACCCCTTGAGCACACGACGGTATACGACCCTTTGAGCACGACGGTATGCGACCCTTGAACACGACGGTATACGACCCTTGAACACGACGGTATACGACCCCTTGAGCACACGACGGTATACGACCCTTGAACATGACGGTATACGACCCTTGACCACGACGGTATACGACCCTTTGAGCACGACGGTATGCGACCCTTGAACACGACGGTATGCGACCCTTTACCACGACGGTATACGACCCCTTGAGCACGAAGGTGTACGACCCTTAAGCAACACGACGGTATACGACCCTTGAGCACGACGGTATACGACCCTTGAACACGACGGTATACGACCCTTGAACACGACGGTATACGACCCTTGAACACACGACGGTAAAGAAACACCATCGCGCTACCTAAATAATTTCTATAAAACCATAAAAATAACATTATTCCGTGTACATAATGAAGCAAAATAAAAAAAAAAATGAGTACATATTGTCGGGTGTGTGACACGTTGTGACGTCAGAAGCTAAAAGAACGACCCAGAAGCCAGACAAGTGAGGCGCCGAACGCGCGGGAATCCTCAACCCAACCTTAATATTCTTTTTTAACCCTTGTTTACCCGAGTCTCGCCCTCTCCACGGCGTCTTCTTATCAACACCACATCGTTACCTCGACTCGTAAATCATTTACATGATAAGAAGATCCCGGCCGGGATAAATTAAGGGATAAATCCGCACTAAAATCCCATTTCTTAAACGCTCGTCTCCGATGACGTCTGTCAACTCAACAGGCGACCATATTGGCATAGCCGGGACGAGTTGCCATGTCGCGTCTTTTTTTTTTTAAGAGGAAAACCAGGTGTGTATATTATCGATTTTGGCTTTCTAAAATCAAATATTATCCTCCTAATTCTATAAGATACGCATGTGATGAAATGGTATATATATTTCCGGCCAATATACCATATATCAAGACGGATATGTGGCATACGCAATTAAACGAGACATTTTGCCAAATTTACTTTAAATCACTGGACGGCCAGTTGATCAATCTATCTAAAAATCGATCCACGTCTTTAAATCTATTTTTTTCCTATTAAATAAGAGACTTCAAGGCCATCATAATCTAAATTATACTCGAACATGAAGACAGATATTTTTCACAGTTCACAAATATTTTCAAACACTTAAAAACTTGCAATAATAATAAAAAATATATTCATACATATTTATGATCACATTTGCAAGGTAGTTTAAAAAAAATATTAGCAGACAAAACCAACAGATTAAAATATCGTAAGAATGTCAATCTAATTAAAACATTCAAAATCTATTTCGAATGTTGTCAAAGCACAATTAATATGAAAAAATAGACAGGATTGGCGAATCTGTTTCCAATAGGCTTCGTTCAACACAAATCTTGTAGCTACATTCATTTTTTTTTTCTTGGTCAATTTGTTGATAAATACAGTTATCCCATACGGTAATAGATGCATAAATAATGTAAGAAAAATATAAAAATGGTGAAATGTCGCAGTTTACAATATTTGACATATACATGTCCAACTTCCCCCTCCAGGTAGGATAAATACAACCATTAATAAATGTCAAAAGCTTATTAAATAATCCCACCTGACCTCCCTGCATTGACACTGGCCACTGACGCCATAATATATTCCTGTATATCTGCGCAAGTCCCGCTTTGTAGACAAAGAAAAATCTACACCTTACATAGAGCTCTGTGCCTTTACGTCTCTATGCAACAACTTGCTGTAAACAACAAAAACCTAATGTAACATAAGCAAACACGTAAAGCCGGGGAAATACTATTTTAAAACGTTTTATTCATTTAAGAGGAAAATACGCGTCGGAAATACTCCAGACTGACCGCCGTCGGTCGGCACGTGAGGTATCGTACATCAGGCAGGATGCGCGCGGGGGTCTGCGCACCACCACCGGCCAGAGAGCGCGGGAAATATCGTCTTATCTCTTTATCTATTGACAGATAAAATGATAAAAAAAAATAAATAAATTACGAATTAAAGTATTGTGCGACGCCACGGTAGTCGCCTTTTTACGACACCGCTGAGTGAAATTAAGATTAGATTTAGATGTCTTTACGACAGAAATACGACCTCACATACATTAAGAGAATTAAAAGAAAATATATATATATATAAATAGCATAAGAAATCACAATATTCATTATTATTATGAGTCAAAGGTGGAATCAGACAAAGGGTATAAAAGCCGACTTAATTTCATGAATATTTAAAGGATTAAAATACAAATCGGGGGATAAAAAAAAAATAAATATGTTATTGAAAATCAAAAATACCATGGCTTAAGTCCCTTTAACATCACATTTCACAACTATTTCTCTTATAAATCTTTGATATATGCTAATGAGCGTCGGCTAAATATCTATATCAAATACCTTAAATATCGCACAACGATATAAAATCATTTATATAAACGAATTTGTTTAAACAAATGGAAAAAAAAGAAATTAAAATGGCGCCATTTTGAATGCAGTCACCTACCGAGATGACAACATACAACTGGGACGGGCGGAAATCACCTCATTAACTAATTAATTATAACGATAAACACGACAATAAATGGACGGCGCGTAGCCTAACCACCATTCTGGGATATGACCTCAAACTAGGCTTGTTACCCCCCCCACGAAATGACAGTTAAGAGGGCGGGGGGGGGAGGGGGGGAACACAACCACATGCATTTACAACCATGGTTGTGTTGTTGTTGTTGTTGTTGTTGTTGTTGTTGTTGACAATGTACAAAGTTCGGTGCTTACGTCATCGACTGATGAATGTCTACAGTCCTTTTGTTGACACAGTAAAGTGGAACATTTCAATGTGTGGCGAGGTGGCGACGGGAATGGATGAAGGCAGACAGTATGAATTATGTACATGTTTATATATGTATATGTCTGTGTGTGTATATGTATGTATACGTTGAGATGTATAGGTATGTATATGTGCTGTGTGTGTGGACGTGTATGTATATACATGTGTATGTGGGTGGGTTGGGCCATTCTTTCGTCTGTTTCCTTGCGCTACCTCGCTAACGCGGGAAACAGCGACTAAGTATAATAATAATAATAATGATAATAATAATAATAATAATAATAATAATAATAATAATAATAATAATATTCGTAGTATTCTTCATGACCGTGACGCATTCACAGGCCGCCCGCCCGTCCGGGGTCGAACGCTGCACCGGTTCGAACCCCGATCCCAGCCGTCGGCCCACAGTCAACCCAGCTGTTCATCCCCACACCTCCCTTATGGGATCGGTCGATAAACAGTGTACCCGGCTCATCTAACGATAACTAAATATATATATATAAATGGAGGACCAGCTGCTAACAACTTACAACACCACAACCACATCATGGGGGGGTTACAACCCCCCCCCCCGGCCTCCTCGCCAGATTCAAAATATAATCAATAACAAGTGTTGACCTGGGAACCATGGGGGGGGGGGGGGAAGACACCACCCCTCCACCCTGACACTACAACCTTCCCTCCACCCTGACACTACGACCTTCCCTCCATCCTCACACTACAACCTTCCCTCCACCCTCACACTACGACCTTCCCTCCACCCTCACACTACAACCTTCCCTCCACCCTCACACTACAACCTTCCCTCCACCCTGACACTACAACCTTCCCTCCACCCTCACACTACGACCTTCCCTCCACCCTCACACTACAACCTTCCCTCCACCCTCACACTACGACCTTCCCTCCACCCTCACACTACAACCTTCCCTCCAACTTGACACTACGACCTTCCCTCCACCCTCACACTACAACCTTCCCTCCAACTTGACACTACGACCTTCCCTCCACCCTCACACTACAACCTTCCCTCCAACTTGACACTACAACCTTCCCTCCACCCTCACACTACAACCTTCCCTCCAACTTGACACTACAATCTTCCCTCCACCCTCATACCACAACCTTCCCTCCACCCTCACACTACGACCTTCCCTCCACCCTCACACTACAACCTTCCCTCCACCCTCACACTACAACCTTCCCTCCACCCTCACACTACGACCTTCCCTCCACCCTCACACTACAACCTTCCCTCCAACTTGACACCACGACCTTCCCTCCACCCTCACACTACAACCTTCCCTCCACCCTAACACCACAACCTTCCCTCCACCCTCACACCACAACCTTCCCTCCACCCTAACACCACAACCTTCCCTCCACCCTCACACTACGACCTTCCCTCCACCCTCACACTACAACCTTCCCTCCAACTTGACACCACGACCTTCCCTCCACCCTAACACCACAACCTTCCCTCCACCCTCACACCACAACCCTCCACCCTCACACTACGACCTTCCCTCCACCCTCACACCACAACCTTCCACCCCTCCCTATCTCCCAGTCACCACAACCACCTACCCTCATATCACAACCCACAGTGACCAGACCACAACCTTCCAGGATCACAACACCGTTCCCTCCCTCACACAAGACCCCTCCACCCCCTTCCCACTACAACCTACACAACCACATCACAACCTTCTGCCACAACTACAACAAGCCAGACAGCATCCCCCCCCACCTCCCTACAACCTGGACACATCACAACTTTCACAATCATCAATGTACAATCTCTCTCCCCCCCATATCACAACTCCCTCTCTTGACATTATAACAATTTCATAACTCAAATCTAATGTTCCTTTTTTCATGGTTATCATCCATCTATCATGGTTATCTATCCATCTATCTATCTATCTATCTATATATATATATATATATATATATATATATATATATATATATA
This sequence comes from Panulirus ornatus, assembly GCF_036320965.1. Taxonomy (NCBI): domain Eukaryota; kingdom Metazoa; phylum Arthropoda; class Malacostraca; order Decapoda; family Palinuridae; genus Panulirus; species Panulirus ornatus. The sequence continues at coordinate 42,280,698 of NC_092228.1, forward strand.
TAGACCATCATGTACCAAATGGCGTCGTAGCTTCGTCTCTTCGATGTATATCAACTGACTGTTATATTTCTCTCTTCTGTCTCCCCTGATGATGATGATGTGATTATGACACGAAAGTGCACTTGGCAACTTATCGTGTTTCATTTTCCCCCTAAGTGGACTCATAGGAATATATATATATATATATATATATATATATATATATATATATATATATATATATATATATATATATATATATAATACCATGAAATCTTCACCTGTTCAAGATTTCAATCCATCCATCTATCGACCAATCTATCCATCTATCTATCAATCCCTCTATGTATCTAT
>NC_092228.1:42286030-42296030 GCF_036320965.1 Panulirus ornatus
CACATCTCCCTCACAACACCACATCTCCCTCACAACATCACATCTCCCTCACAACACCACATCTCCCTCACAACACCACATCTCCCTCACAACACCACATCTCCCTCACAACACCACATCTCCCACACAACACCACATCTCCCTCACAACACCACACCTCCCTCACAGCCCCACCACCCAAATCTTCCTCACAACTCCAGTCTCCCCTTGGGGGGAGGGGAGAGTAAGGGGGAGGGGAAGGGGAGGAGGGAGGTGCTCTATGAATGGGGGGGGGGGGTCCAGTGAGGGGAGTGGAGTCTTATGTAGTACAATGCCCATTGACGAGGGCCCCCAACCTCTACCTACCCCCCCCCTGGTGGGCTGGGAGGAGGGGGCCCTCCCCCGGATCCCACGGCTGGGATATCCCGAAATACGAGCCCGGGATGACTCCAGTCCCAGGAGTTGTGGGGTGGGGGGGGGTGTGTGTATAGCCTTAGGGGGCCCCCGAAGATGATTTAAAGCCAGTGGCCGGAGCCCGAGGGCCCCTAAGACGACTTAAAGCCACGGTCCGCAGCCCAGGGGGCCCCCAGGACGATTCAAACCCACCGTCCACAGCCTGTGGGGCCCCCAACACGAAATAAACCCACCGTCCACAGCCTGTGGGGCCCCCAACACGAAATAAACCCACCGTCCACAGCCTGTGGGGCCCCTAACACGAATTAAACCCACTGTCCTGAGCCTTTGGGGCCCCCAACACGAATCACAACCACTGCAGTATTCTTTCCCCCTTCCTCCTCCAAGTCCCATCTTTCCCCTCCCCCTTCCCCTCCCCTACACACACGAACGCTGGCCCCCCCACCCCCTTTCCCTACACACACACACACACACACACACACACGAACGCTGGCCCCCCACCCCCTTCACCTAGACACACGGAGACACACACACGAACACACGAACGCTGGCCCCCCGCCCCCCTTCACCTAGACACACAGAGAGACACACACACGAACACACGAACGCTGGCCCCCGCCCCCTTCCCCTATACACACACACACACAGAGACACACGAACACACGAACGCTGACCCCCCCTCCCCTTCCCTATACACAGAGAGAGAGAGAGAGAGAGACACGAACACACGAACGCTGGCCCCCGCCCCCTTCCCCTATACACACACACACACACGAACACACGAACGCTGACCCCCCCTCCCCTTCCCTATACACAGAGAGAGAGAGAGAGACACGAACACACGAACGCTGGCCCCCGCCCCCTTCCCCTAGACACACACGAACGCTGGCCCCCGCCCCCTTCCCCTAGACACACACGAACACACGAACGCTGGCCCCCGCCCCCTTCCCCTAGACACACACGAACGCTGGCCCCCGTCCCCTTCCCCTAGACACACACGAACACACGAACGCTGGCCCCCTTCCCCTAGACACACAGAGAGAGCCACACACGAACACTGGCCAGGATTCGTGCAAGTACAAAACACAGAGAGAGAGCCACACACGAACACTGGCCAGGATTCGTGCAACTACAAAACACAGAGAGAGCCACACACGAACACTGGCCAGGATTCGTGCAACTACAAAACACAGAGAGAGCCACACACGAACACTGGCCAGGATTCGTGCAACTTACCACAGGCGCCACGTAGGAAGTGGTGGAAGAAGATGAGTGGGGGGGGGGGTCCGGTGGGCCCCCTTTTTCTGAGTGAAGACGGACCCACGCTGTGAGAACAGCAGAAGGAGAAGCAGGAGGAGCAGGAGGCGTTGTGGTATGGCTCCCCGCCCTGCTGGCCACTAGCAGACCTACTGGAACTTCCCCTTCTGCTTCGTGTGGTGGGGAGGGGAGAGGGGAGAGGGGAGGGAGAGGAGAGGGGGAGAGTGAGAGAGAGAGAGAGAGTGAGAGAGAGGGAGAGTGAGTGAGAGAGAGACACACACAGACACACACACACACACACACCAGGTAGGTACTGGGTGGGTGGGGGGGGAGGAGGGGGGTGTGTAGACACGAGCGAGGGGAGAGCGGAGCGAGGGGAGAGTGTGAGCGAGGGGAGAGCGGACCGAGAACGGTGGATGTGTGGCGGTTGCAACCGCGCCACTGACTCTCTCTGGCCTGGCCCCGCACGCGGCTGCGGCTGCGGCCCGGGACCCCTCCCCCTCCCTCCCCCCCTCCTCCTCAACCCCCCCCCTCCTGCAACTCGACCCGCGCACGCGCGGCGACCCCCCGCCCCCCCTACTCCCCTCCTTCCCCTCTCCTATACACCACCTCCGCCACCCAAAGCAGGGGGACCCCCCCCCCCCCACAGAGGGCCCCCTTCCCCTCAGGACCCGACCACGTCGTACGCGCTCGATCGATCGCGCTCGTGTGAGAGAGAGAGAGAGAGAGAGAGAGAGAGAGAGAGAGAGAGAGAGAGAGAGAGGGAGGGAGAGGGAGGGGGAGGGGGGGGGGGCTGGTCTGCAGGGGTCTCGGACCCCCCCACCTCCCCCTCCCTCCCTCCCTCCTCTCTCCCTCCCTCCCTCCTCTCTCTCTCTCCCTCCTCTCCCTCCCTCCCTCTCTCCCTCCCTCCTCTCCCTCTCTCTTCCTCCCTCTCCCTCTCCCTCCCTCAGTAGGTAGCGGGGCCCCGCACACACACACACAGCCACAGTCAGTACAGTCGCCACAGCCGGTGGGTGGCACACTACCACAGCCACAGCCACAGCCGGGAAACACAAGGGGGGGCGGCGGGCGCACCACCACAGCCGGCCACAGCCACCACAGGCACTGCCACAGCCGGGCACAACCACCACAGCCACCGCCACAGCCGGGCGCCACTGCCACAGCCAGCAGCCACCACAGCCGGCCAGGCACGGCACTACCACAGCCAGCCACAGCCACCACAACCGGTCACCACCACTGCCACAGCCAGCAGCCACCACAGCCGGCCGGGCACAAGCACTACCACAGCCAGCCACAGCCGGTCACAGCCAGCCACAGCCGGTCACAGCCAGCCACAGCCACCACAGCCGGTCACCACCACCACCACTGCCACAGCAACAAGCGGTGGGGGGGAGGAGGAGGTGGAGGGAGGGGGGGGCGGCGCCACTGCGACGGCCCAGCCACAGCACAGCCAGGCACTGCTGCCACTTCACTGCTGTGGGAGGCACAGCCACTTCACTGCTGTGAGAGGCACTGCCAGGCACTGCAGCCACTTCACTGCTGTGGTAGGCACAGCCACTTCACTGCTGTGAGAGGCACAGCCACTTCACTGCTGTGAGAGGCACTGCCAGGCACTGCAGCCACTTCACTGCTGTGTGAGCCGGAGATCAAGCACACACCATCAGTCACTGTCAGAACTGGGACCACAGCAACCATTCATCACTGCCACGGCTCGGGAACCACACAGCAAAACCTCACTTCACTGCCACGGCTCGGAAACCACAGCAAAAAAACCACTTCACTGTCACGGCTCGGGAACCTCACAGCAAAACCCCACTTCACTGCCAAGGGCTCAGAAACCACAGCAAAAAAACCACTTCACTGCCACGGCTCGAGAACCTCACAGCAAAACCCCACTTCACTGCCAAGGGCTCAGAAACCACAGCAAAAAAACCATTTCACTGCCACGGCTCGGGAACCACAGCAAAACCCACTTCACTGCCACAGCAAAACCACTGCACTGCCACAGCCAAGAAAAACCACTTCACGGCCACAGCCAAAGAAAAACCACTTCACTGCCACAGCCAAGAATAAAAAACCCCACTTCACTGCCACAGCAAAACCACTTCACTGCCACAGCCAAAGAAAAACCACTTCACTGCCACAGCCAAAGAAAAACCACTTCACTGCCACGGCCAAGAATAAAAAAACCCACTTCACTGCCACGGCTCGGGACCCACACAGCAAAACCCCCACTTCACTGCCAAGGCTGTGAACCACACAGCATCTATGGGACGCCTCACAACCACGCCCTCTGGAATTACAAAGAACAACAACAACAACAACAACAACAACAAGAACACAACCCCCCACAGCTCACTGCCAAGGAAGGGACCACGACAGCCACCCATCACTGCCGCAAGCGACGGCAGTGCCACCGCCGATCCCCGCGGCGGGTCGGATGCCGCAGGTGCGGTAACCTCCCCAGATGCGGGTTCCCAGCAGAAGCCGCAGCCACAGCGTCCAGCACAGCGGATCCCAAGGGCGCCGCCCAAGGCGGCGCCCTAGGACACGCGCCCTCCATGCGGCCCAGGGCGCCCCGGCCAGCCAGCGCCGCAGCCGCAGCCTCTACCCCCGCCAGCGCGGCAGGAGCGCCAGCCCCGCCGGCAGCTACCGCAGCAGCAGCCGCAGCCGCAGCGGCGGCACCACCTCGCCCGAGTACCCTCCGCGCCGCAGCCGCAGCGCCCACAAGAGCCACAGGCCAAGGAAGAGCCGCAGCGCCTTCCCGGAGGGCCGCCGCAGGCCCAGCCGCAGCCCGCGCCGCAAGCGGCGACACTGGTACAGCCAGAGCCCCCAGAGCCACCGCCAGCGGCGGAGCCACAGCCAGGCCCAGCGCCGCAGGCACAGCCAGAGCCCGCGCCGCAAGCGGCGACACTGGTTCAGCGAGAGCCCCCTGCGGCACCGGCGCAGGAAGAGCCCCAGCCGGCAGCCGCAGCCGCGCCGGAGGCACAGCCAGAGCCCGCGCCGCAAGCGGCGCCACTGGTACAGCCCCAGCCCCCAGAAACAACGCCAGAGGCGGAGCCAGAGCGAACTGCGGCAGGCCCGCAGCCAGAGCCCGCGCCGCAAGCGGCGCCACTGGTACAGCCCCAGCCCCCAGAGACCCCGCCAGCGACGCAGTAGGAGCTACCACCACAGCGCCCGCCACAGCCCCCAGAGAAAGCCCCGGCGGAGCCACAGCCCCCAGAGAAAGCCCCGGCGGAGCCACAGCCCCCAGAGAAAGCCCCGGCGGAGCCACAGCCCCCAGAGAAAGCCCCGTCGGAGCCACAGCCCCCAGAGAAAGCCCCGGCGGAGCCACAGCCCCCAGAGAAAGCCCCGGCGGAGCCACAGCCCCCAGAGAAAGCACTGGTACAGCCAGAGCCCCCCCGCGGGGTACCGCCAGAGACGGAGGCAGAGCCCACGCCGCCACAGGAGCCACAGCCCTTACCGGCGACGGGGCACGAGGGGGAGCCAGAGCCCCAGCCCTTACTGGCGGCGGGGCACGAGGGGAAGCCAGAGCCCCAGGTCCGCCAAGCGCCACCACTGGTTCGCCCAGAGCCCCGACTCCAGGACGAGGCAGAGGAAGCGCAGGGCGGCCCACCAGAGCTACCGCCAGAGGCGGAGCCAGAGCACCCACCAGAGCTACCGCCAGCGGAGGAGCCAGAGCCCCCACCCCAAGTACCGACACAGGAGGAGCCGTAGCACCGAGATGAGCCGGAGCCTGAGCGACTACCAGAGCCAGAGCACACCGCACAGCCAACGCCAGAGGCGATCCTGAAACGTTCCAGGATGCTGGAAGCCACAAGGCAGAGTTTCCCCCATCATTCCAGGCTACTGGAAACCACAAGGGAGAGTCCCCTCATCATTCCAGGCTCCTAGAAGACACAAGGCAGAGTTCCTTCATCATTCCAGGCTCCTAGAAGACACAAGGCAGAGTCCCCTCATCATTCCAGGCTCCTAGAAGACACAAGGCAGAGTCCCCTCATCATTCCAGGCTCCTGGAAACCATAAGGCAGAGTCCCCTCATCATTCCAGGCTCCTAGAGGACACAAGGCAGAGTCCCCTCATCATTCCAGGCTCCTGGAAGACACAAGGCAGAGCCCCCTTCATCATTCCAGGCTCCTGGAAACCATGAGGCACACTTCCCTCATCATTCCAGGCTCCTGGAAACCATAAGGGAGAGTTTCCTCGTCATTCCAGGGCGCTGGAAGCCATGGGGCACAGTTCCCCCATCATTCCAGGGCGCTGGAAGCCATGGGGTACAGTTCCCCCATCATTCCAGGGTGCTGGAAGCCATGGGGTACAGTTCCCCCATCATTCCAAAGTGCTGGAAGCCATGAGCCAGAGTTCCCCACCTACAGCCAACGCCAAAGACGACCTCGAACCTTTCTAAGGTGCTGGAAACGTAAAGACTAAAGTGTTGGAAATGTATAACTATGGAATACTAACTCGCATCCCAACCTTAACTTGATGACACAAGAGTGCCTTGAAGTTGGTGCTACCAGGGAAAACAAGAGCAGATGTCAAAAAAAAAAAGAAGAAAAAGAGAAAAAAAATATGCAATAATGTTACCATTGTATATACCTCAACAGACCCATGGTCGACATGGCGTTCCAGAGATGGAAGCAAAAGCTAACTGGAGGAAACCCCTCCCTGGAACGCAGAATACGAAGTCTTAGAGAGAGAGAGAGAAAAAAGGAGAAAAAAGACGAAGTTTGTGGACAATTCCAGATATATGGTCTGACTACATCCAGGGACACACAAAAAGGTTTCCAGGACAAAGGGGGTTTATTAGACCCTCTTTCCAGACGCATTTCCAGGACCTCGACCCATTCCAGAAGTAGACTAAGGCAGTTATAGAAATGTCCAGAGTCCAGGGCAAGAAACTATAGGCCCAGTTCCTCAACTAAAACCGAGAAGTGGAGAAAAAAAAAGGTAAAAATGACCCATTGATTACATATTTTGAGGTGTGGGGATGGAGGAGGCCGCCATCACCACAAGATGGGGATCAATCCAGAGGAAAACTGGAAAGACTGAAGAGAAGAGGAATCCATCAGGCCAACCCCAGAGGCAAACAAACAAACCCCTCCCTCACCCACTCACCCCAAAGCGACCGTTCCATTCCACAGCCATGGACCGAGACTGTCCCATCACCCACCACAACCACCATCCCACTTTTCCAGGAACCAGAAGAAAAACACAAGGCGTTCCAAAGAGGACACAGTCCTCGTCCATTCCATACCCTGGAAAGCATTCTAACACCCCGAGACTAAACGCCTGATCTCACCTCCCGTGGATGAAAAGTCCCTTTGAGACTTCCTTCAGCCGAGGGTACGAGACGAAGGGACGAGCTTACACTTCGCTGGGAAATCACCACAAGAAACCGCGACGAAGGGGTAGCTTCCAGGAGGGCCAAAGGGCACGGCCCGTACGAGTCCCGTCGCTGTCTCGAAGGAGGCGGCGCTACCACACACCGGAACGGAGGGCCACGGGAATGAACCAACGCCATAACTAACACAGTTTCTCGAAGGACGTCTGGGCCCAAAGCAGCCTCTTCGACCTGCAAATATTAATGTTTCTCTTTCTCGAACGCCCCTGGCTCAATGGCTTGCGGAAAAAAAAAAACCCCTTCGCCACGAAGTCTGAAGACACGCCTTCGCATCCCAGGGGGAAAGGGGAATTTTCCCGGTTCTCGTCTGACGTGCTGACGATGGGGCAATCAGACACACATATACCCCCTCCGTTCCTACAGCTCGTTTTCTTTCTAACCCTATAATCCATGTGTTCTCCTCTGTTCCAGTTTCAAGTCCGTTTCGCCATTGTCTCCAGTTCTGCCTCGACCTTCTACTAGAATAGCAAAAAAAAATGATTGTTCAGTGTCTGTTTTTTCCAATAAAACACCAACCAGTAAAACATACATATCCTTACTGAGGCTGATTAAAAAAAAACAAAAAAAAAAAACCAAAGTATCCCCTCAATAAAAAAATAAAAATAAAAAAAGAAAACGATCCATGGTAAACGCACCCAACCCGCCTTCTTTCCAAGGTACATTAGTGTTAACTATGGCTCTTAAACATGTCCACCATTGTGTTTAAACGCCTTAGGAGTTTTTTTTAAAGGCCTCATAAAGGATATCTACCTCAAACATAAAAACATTTAAAAAAAAAAAAGAAACTAATCAGATTCTTTAGACATTCAACGGTCCAGCGTAAAATTCTTATCAGACATTCAACAGTCCACCGTAAGATACTTAAGGGACCAAAAATAGATTAATATTACAAACACATACATACACACACACACACACACACACACACACACACACACACACACCACGAAGTCCTGAGCCGCTACAAAATTGTAGATGATGTAGTGTGTGTTTGGAATTACCCACTCAGCCTCTCCACCTGGACACACTTCAATAAATCTAGTTTCATGCCTTAAAACTCCCAGCTCTTCACTTCCCCACCCAGCAGCTAAACTCCCAGCACCTCATCTATCAGCAGCTAAACTCCCAGCATCTAATAAACTCCCAGCATCGAATAAACTCCCAGCAACTAATAAACTCCCAGCACTTCATCTCCCAGTCCCAGCATCTAAACTTCCAGCACTTCATCTCCCAGTCCCAGCACCTCAGCTCCCAGCATCTAAACTCCCAGCACTTCATCTCCCAGTCCCAGCATCTAAACTCCCAGCACTTCACCTCCCAGTCCCAGCAGCATCAGGCTAAGCCCATACCCTTGCTTGCAATGACTCAGCTTTAAGCACTGTCAGCCACCCCAGTGACCCCTCACCGGGGGGGGGGGGGGGGGGCATCAGTGAACCCTCACCAGGGGGAGGGGGGGCATCAGTGACCCCACACAATGGAGACATCAATAACCCACCACACAGAGGGTGGAGACATCAATAACCCACCACACAGAGGGTGGAGACATCAATAACCCACCACACAGAGGGTGGAGACATCAATAACCCACCACACAGAGGGTGGAGACATCAATAACCCACCACACAGAGGGTGGAGACATCAATAACCCACCACACAGAGGGTGGAGACATCAATAACCCACCACACAGAGGGAGGAGACATCAATAACCCACCACACAGAGGGTGGAGACATCAATAACCCACCACACAGAGGGTGAGGACATCAATAACCCACCACACAGAGGGTGATGACATCAATAACCCACCACACAGAGGGTGGAGACATCAATAACCCACCACACAGAGGGAGGAGACATCAATAACCCACCACACAGAGGGTGGAGACATCAATAACCCACCACACAGAGGGTGAGGACATCAATAACCCACCACACAGAGGGTGAGGACATCAATACCACCACACAGAGGGTGAGGACATCAATAACCCACCACACAGAGGGTGAGGACATCAATAACCCACCACACAGAGGGTGAGACATCAATAACCCACCACACAGAGGTGGAGACATCAATAACCCACCACACAGAGGGTGGAGACATCAATAACCCACCACACAGAGGGTGGAGACATCAATAACCCACCACACAGAGGGTGGAGACATCAATAACCCACCACACAGAGGGTGGAGACATCAATAACCCACCACACAGAGGGTGGAGACATCAATAACCCACCACACAGAGGGTGGAGACATCAATAACCCACCACACAGAGGGTGAGGACATCAATAACCCACCACACAGAGGGTGAGGACATCAATAACCCACCACACAGAGGGTGGAGACATCAATAACCCACCACACAGAGGGTGGAGACATCAATAACCCACCACACAGAGGGAGGAGACATCAATAACCCACCACACAGAGGGTGGAGACATCAATAACCCACCACACAGAGGGTGGAGACATCAATAACCCACCACACAGAGGGTGGAGACATCAATAACCCACCACACAGAGGGAGGAGACATCAATAACCCACCACACAGAGGGTGGAGACATCAATAACCCACCACACAGAGGGTGGAGACATCAATAACCCACCACACAGAGGGTGAGGACATCAATAACCCACCACACAGAGGGTGAGGACATCAATAACCCACCACACAGAGGGTGGAGACATCAATAACCCACCACACAGAGGGTGGAGACATCAATAACCCACCACACAGAGGGTGGAGACATCAATAACCCACCACACAGAGGGTGGAGACATCAATAACCCACCACACAGAGGGTGGAGACATCAATAACCCACCACACAGAGGGTGAGGACATCAATAACCCACCACACAGAGGGTGGAGACATCAATAACCCACCACACAGAGGGTGGAGACATCAATAACCCACCACACAGAGGGTGGAGACATCAATACAAG